>NC_056732.1:1475570992-1475788492 GCF_019279795.1 Protopterus annectens
GCTGATGTATGTGATGTTGTCAGAAGAAATTGGCACATTCTGAGATCTGACAAAGACGTCAATACCTGTATAGGCACAGAACCTGTGTTTATATTTAAAAATAGAAGTACATTAAAGAATGTTATGTTATGGAAAAAGAGAAGTGGATAGTGAAAGGCGAGTAGGAACTAGCCCTTGTATGAATTGTAATTTTTGTAGATATATTAATACTGATGATATTTTTATACATCCAAGGACAGGAAAAGAATATAAACTGAAGGTTAAAGCCACCTGTAGGTCCAAACATCTAGTTTACATAGCACAGTGTCAAACTTCCAAACAGTTTTATGTTGGCAAGACTGACATATGAGAGCTATATGGCAGGGTGATACCAACAATTCTGTAGCACATCACGTAATATGCACAACCACTGCACACACGTTTAAGTTTTTTGCTACTGATTTATTGAAGAATGAAGATAGAATGGGGGATACCAATAATCGTACTGAAGATAGGGAACTGTCTTGGATTTTGAGGCTACAAGCCGATAGGGAAGGGGATTTGAATGACAGGGTTTCTTTAAAACCCAGATTGAAGAATAGGAAACCATTTAAATGAGTGAGTGTCATATGATACATATAATTTGATTTTATTGGTTGATTGTTATTTATACAAGGTATTTAAAAAACGCCATTTGTATGATGGTATAATGTCTGATGAAGTGGCTTGTCCATGAAAGCGCTTACCGAATTTTTTTAAACAGGTTTATGTTTTGAATAAAACGGTTTTCTGCCAGTATTTACTTGGTTTTATTTTACTTATGTGGTAAGAGGATTGCATATAACATTCTGCTAAACTTCTGTACATCATCCTTGCCTATGTGTTAAGCATTTTTGATCAAGATAGAGTGGATTAAACAATAGGTGCCAGCAGAGGTGAAAACGATCATATAGAACTTGATGAGGCATTGATTACAATGCAGTCTGCTTTGATCCTACTTTTCAGTTCATTGACTGAAAAGCTTAAATGTTGGATTGTTTAAAATGTATCCATTCATTCAATGCGTTTTTTCGTTCAACTTTATTAACTTGGCAATGCATTAAAGAAAATAGTGCAGGTTTTCTTTTTACTCCTTATATTTTCTTTTTCTTTCTTTCTTTCTTTCTTTCTTTCATAGGTAGGTACTAGGCTATCGGCCCAAGGGCCTACATAAGCCTAGCCAGCAAGGTTCCCTGGCTTACGCCACCCAAGAAAGTTATTTTCCTGTGCCACTGTCGAGCAGACACACAGAAGTGATCCCCGGGGTGTATTTCCTATTTCCCATCCATTCATCAAGATTTGTCTTGAAGAGTGCTAATGAAGAACTTTGCTTGACATAGATGGGTAGCCTGTTCCAGAGTATGGGAAGTCTCTGGGACAGGAATATATCCCTCCAGCATGTCCTGTTTATTGTGGTGACAAGGTTTAGGTCCCTAGAGTGTGTAGCTTGGAGGGATTGGAATTTCTTTAGGTGTAGCATGTCCAACAGCTGTAGGTTTGACATAGCTTTATATGTTAGGCAGAGATCACCTCGGAGTAGGCGATATGCTACGGAGTAAAGTTGGAGTTTTTTGAGGCGGTCAGTGTAGGGCATTTCTTTGAGGCCAGTAATCCTCTTTGTGAGGTACTTCTGTGGCCTTTCCAGCTGCTGCAGATGTCTTGTGAGGTACATTCCAAAAGCGGTGTTGTACTCTATAATGGGTCTGAGTGTCAAGTAGAGGGGAACAATGACCTCTTTTTCCTGGATGAGAACCCTTTTATGATGAGGTAAGCCACGTAGAAGGACTTCCTGACTACTGTGGCAATGTGACTATCAAAGGAGAGACTACTGTCCACTTGGGTCCCAAGGTCTCTTATCACGCATTCAATGTTAAGTAGATTGCTGCCTATGTGGTAGTTCATGATTACAGAGTTTTTACCGAACGGGATGACACTGCACTTTTTGGCTTTGAGCTTGAGGCCATGGCTCTGACACCAGGCATCTGTCGCAGTGAGGCCCTTCTGTAGAATGTCCACATCATTTGAGGACTTGACTATGGCTCCTAGTTTGCAGTCATCTGCGAACTTAGTTAGCCAGAGGCCTTGTGTGTTAGCCTGTACTTCAGAGAAGTAGATAGCAAACAGGAGAGGTCCCAGGACAGAATCCTGTGGCACTCCACTTGCCACTGCTTTGAGGTCAGATTTGGAGTCTGCAACCTTTACAGTGTGGGTTCTGTCAGTGAGCCATTTGGCAACCCATCTTGTGACGTAGGGATTTATACCTAGTTTAGTGAGTTTAGCTATAATTCCATAATGGGGGATGGTGTTAAAATCCTTGGCAAGGTCAAGATAGGCTGTGTGAACCACCTTACCCTCATCTACGGCTTTGGTGACTGCCTCAAAGAAGTCAATCGGGTTCAGGAGGCATGATCTGCCTTTCACAAACCCGAACTGGGTGGGATCCAGAGTTTGGAGGTTACCAATGTCTTTGAGTTCCATGATGATACATTCCATGGCCTTGCAGACCAGGCTCGTCAGGCTAATAGGTCGATAGTTCCCGGGATCAGTGTTGGCTCCCCCTTTGTTGAGTGGGATAACTGTTGCTGTGCGCCATTCAGTGGGTACAAAGCATGACGTGAGGCTATTATTGAACATGGTCATTAAGTGGGGAGACGGTTCGTTCTGAAGTTCGTGGAAAACGCAGCCTGGGGTGTTGTCCGTTCCCATGGATGCTGTGTTTTTGGCTTTAGAGAGTGCAGCTTTTACCTGCATAGTTGTGATTACAGGGACTCTGCATTCTTCCTGTATAGATAAGGGCCCTTTAGGGGGTGAGAGGGGGGTAAAGTTAGCACTGAACCTATCTGCCAGGATATTGGCAATATCAGTTGGTTTTGTAATTTTCTTGCCTTTGTGCTGTAACTCAGAGCAGATCTGGGTGTTGCCATCGTGATTCTTGACATAGCTATAGAATGCTTTATGGTTGTCCTTGGAATTAGTGGTGATTTTGTTTTCGTAGGTAGCTTTGGAGGATCTTGTAAGGGATCTCAGCTTCTTACTGAGGCTGACCAGGGAGCTCCTCCACTCATGGGATTTTGCTCTCTTTTGCAACAGTTTCTTCCTTCTGTTGTAGAGTTTGTTTATGGCAGGGGACCACCAGATTGGGTCTATATTATCATATTGCATGCTCAGAAGAGCGAACGACAGATAATCGACCCCATGTAAGCGAAAGCGTACAACTTCAAACTTCAGAACAGCGATTATTTTCCCAATGGAAAACAATCGCCGTTCCATAACAAAAAAAACATACTGTAAAACATTACTTAATTTGTGGGGCTGTGCCCCCCACACCCCCCTACTTAAATATACCAACTCCGAGATCGCACTACAGTGCCGAAAAGGCAAAGTAGCGAAAGCGGCCAAACAAATTCTTTCCCAGGGAAACAATTTGATGAAAAGCCACTTTGCTATTTTGCCTTTTCCCGCTTTACAGTTTGACAAAGATCCAGTCGACAACCTGCATCTGAGACAGCGTAATAGGGAGCCACCAGATTGGCTTCCTTTTTTTGGAGGATAACGTCTTGGTTCTGTTTGGGATAGCATGATCCATGCACTCATGTAAGTGCTTATACAGTGCATTTGTGTAGGATTCAGCAGTCGTAACTGTATTGTCCATCTGCTTGGGTGTCATGAAGTTCGCCACTTCTGTTTTAATAAGCATGTAGTTGGTTTTGGAGAAATTATTTTACCGTGGTTTCCTTTGTGGTGGGTGGGGGCGGGATGCGGATATCTATGATGATTAGCTTATGGTCGGAGTTAACTTCAGGTGTGGAACACCGGTCACTCATTTTGGTAATGACTAGGTCTAGGATAGTGTTGTCCCTGGTGGGGGTGTGGATAAGTTGATCCAGGACATTGGAATTTATGAATTCCAGAAAGCATTGAGCGAAGGTACTGGTACAGGAGTAGTTGAAATCGCCCATTATTAGGGTGTTTGGTTGAACCCTAATATTTTCCAGTATGTCAAGAAAAGAGGAGTGGGAATCCTGGGGCATGGTGGGGATCTGTAGCAAGCTGCAATTTGGATTGCAGTTTTGCCCAGAGTTAGTTGCACTTGGATAACCTCGGATGCATTATGCTGCGCAACTAGCCTGGAGGTGTGGATAGCCTTAATGAATATGGACACACCTCCGCCTTTGGTGTTCTGGTCCAGGTTAGATGGCCGAAAAGTGTGGTATAAGTTATAGCCTGGTAATGCAGGGGTGCTCTCTAGAGCCTTGAACCAGGTCTCAGTCACTGCACAGATATCAGTGTTCTCCATTTTGTGAGGTACTTTCGAGGCATCTCCAGCTGTTGTAGGTGTCTTGTCAGGTAAATGCCAAACGGGATGCTGTATTCGATGATTGGTCTAATGAGAGATGAGTAGAGGGCTGATGACCTCTTTCTTCCTGGATGCGAAACCTTTGATTTTAAGATGTGCCACGTAGAAGGACTTTCTGACTACAGTGGCAATGTGGTGGTCGAAGGTGAGGTGTCTTTCTTCCTGGGTGCCCAGATCTCTTCCCCTTCACTGTTCATTGGGCTCCCATCAATGTGGTAATTCGCGGGAACAGAGTTTTTTTCCCGCTGGGGATGATCACCCATTTTTTGGTATTAAGCTTCAAGCCATGGTTCCGACACCAGTCATTGGTCTCAGAGAGGCCCTTTTGTAGGATGTGTTCCTCATCTGGGGAGTTGATAATGACTTTTAGCTTGCAGTCATCAGTGAACTTGATCAGCCAGAGTCGTCCTGTGTTGGCCTGGACTTCTTTGAAGTAGATGCCAAGCAGGAGAGGGCCCAGGACCGAGCCCTGTGGGACTCTACTCGTGACTGGTAGACAGTCTGACTTGGCATCTGCAACTTTCACTCTGTGGGTCCGGTCTGTGAGCCAATTTGCAACCCACCTAGTGATGTAAGGATTGATGCCTAGTTTGGTGAGTTTATCAATGATGCCTGTGTGGGGAATGGTATCAAAAGGCCTTGGCCAGGTTGAGGTAGGCTGTATGCACTGCCTTACCCTCATCCACAGCCATGGTGACTGCCTCGAAGAAGTCAACCAGGTTCAGCAGGCAGGATCTCCCCTTGACAAAGCCAAACTGTGTGGGGTCAATAGTTTGGAGAGTGCTTATACCTTTGTTAAGCAGGTCCATGATGATGCACTCCATAGCTTTGCATACCAGACTCGTCAGGCTAATGGGGCGATAGTTCCCAGGGTCTGTAGTTGCTCCCCCTTTATGGAGCGAGATGACTGTAGCAGTGCGCTATTTTTAGGGACATAACCTGATGTAAGGCTGTGATTGAACAGGACACACAGATGTGGTGCCAGTTCGTTTTGTAGCTCATGTAGAATGCGGCCATGGATATTATCAAGTCCCATGGATGCTGTATTCTTGGCTTTGGACAACGCAGCTTTTACCTGTGCTGCAAAAATGGTGGGCACCAGACTTTCTTCTGGTATTGTGATAGGGCCCTTGGGGGGGGGGGGGTGTAAGGTTGGCACTGAATCTGTTGGCCAGTATGTTGGCTATATCTGTTGGCTCAGTATAGGAGGTGCCATTGTGCAGTAACTCAGAGCAAATCTGGGTATTGCCTTTGAGGTTTTTGATATAGCTATAGAAGGCTTTGTGGTCATTTTTGGTGTCAGCCGCAATTCTGCCTTCATAGCTGGCTTTAGAGGATTTGATAAGGGATCTCAGTTTTTTGTTAAGACTGATAAGGGAGGTTTTCCAGTCTTCATTTTTTCTGCAACAGTTTATTCCTTCTGTTGTAGAGTATATTGATGGCTGGGAACCACCAGATTGACTTCCTTTTTTTGGAGGAGAGTGTCTTAGTTCTATTTGGTATGACAAGGTCCGTGCATTTGTGTACATGTTCATACAGTGCAGTGGTGTATGATTCGGCGGTCATGCAGCTATTTTCCATTAACATGGGTGCCGAGAAGTTAGCCACCTCTGTTTTAGTAGCCCAAAGTCGGCTTTAGAGAAGTTTTTCAGGATAGTCACCTTAGCGGGGGTTGTAGGTGAGATGTAGATTTCCATGGTGATCAGTTTTTGGTCAGATTTAACCAGGGAGGAATTTACTATAGGTGTGGAGCAACAGTTTTCCATGTTTGTGATAACCAGGTAGAGTATGTTGCTTCCTCTAGTGGAGGTCAGAATGAGCTGGTCCAGAGCATTGGAATTGATAAATTCCAGAAAGCGTTGGGCCCATGCATTGGTACTTGAATAGTTTTCCCAGTTGATGGAAGGGTAGTTAAAGTCACCTAGTATGACAGTATTGGGTTGGACCTTGATGGATTCCATGGTGCTTAGGAACTTGGATTGAGAGTCTAGGGACATGTTTGGGGTTCTTTTGCAGACTATGACTTGTATCGCTGTCTTACCCAGTGTTAATTGTACCTGAAGCATCTTGGATGCATTATGTTGGGCTGCCAGTCTTGAGGTGTGCGCATCCTTTAAGAATATGGGGACACCACCGCCTTTGGTGCTTCCGGCTGTATTCTGGGGCCAAAAGGTATAGAATGAGTTGTAGCGTGGGAGTGCAGGGGTGCTTTTGCCTCTGTAAACAAGGTCTCCATTACAGCACAGATGTCGACATTCTCCATTTTGAAGAGCATGTCAAATGACTGTATCTTGAGATTTAGACTTCTAGCATTGAGTAGCATGACCCTCAGATTGCATTTATTTGTAGCAGTTACGGTGGAATTCTGGTCTTTGGAACACTGCCTAAAATGGCACTGTAGGGGTGCCAAGAGCCTTAGTCATTACCCGGAATCCCAGGGGTGACAGGTGCAGGCCGTCTCTGACAAAGCATCGAGGTCTGTTGATCATGTCATCCCAGGCAGACAGATACTGGATCCCCTTAGAATGACACCAGAAATTGTTGAAGTCAATCATTTTCTGCTTGTACTGTGGTATCATTCTGGGTGATGGTAGCATAATGCTCAGGGCTAGGGTCATACCTTCCTGGGCCACATAATCAGAGTTCCATCACATCTCTTTTCATGTAGTCCAGGGAGGTACGTCTCAGGTCATTCACACCCACATGGACATTGACTGAGTCATATTTATACTTGTTGTGGAATGACCTGAGTGCATGTGTTATGTGGCGGATCCTGGCACCTGATAGACAACTAACTGTCACCTTCTCCTTGTTCAACCTAGTGAGTGGGACATCAGTGTGCCTCACAATTGAGAAACCCTATGATTAGTACATTGGACAAAGTGTTTTGCCGTAAGAGCTTGGATTGAGGAGCACACTGTGGTGGTGAGCTTTGTGTTCTGCGGTTGGTGTTGTGTTGTGCTGGTCGAGTGTGTTTCTGTCTCAGGGGTCTTTGTTGTTTGGGTACATTTTTATTGAGAGCCTCTGCGAAGGTGGGTGTATGGTTTGTTTCTATGTGTAGGTTGAGATGGTTGGTGTTTTGGAGGGCTGTGTGTTCTATGTAGTGAGTTGCAGGTGTTGACCTCCTC
Source organism: Protopterus annectens (assembly GCF_019279795.1). Classification (NCBI taxonomy): domain Eukaryota; kingdom Metazoa; phylum Chordata; order Ceratodontiformes; family Protopteridae; genus Protopterus; species Protopterus annectens. The sequence continues at coordinate 1,475,578,496 of NC_056732.1, forward strand.
TTGACCAACTAGTTCGGTCTCGGTTGCTGTCTCTTGTGCAAGGTGTAACTACTGGAGGAGCAAATAAGCTGGAATTGTATATTTAATGTACTTTTTGTATTAATGTTGTATTCTTTGAATTACTATTCTCCGTGTTTCTTACTTTACCAGTTACCAGTTTTACTGCACTTTGTGTGAGCAGTTATTTCATTGTTTTCTCACACAGTAAACATTATTTTTCTTTAGTTCTATTTGTTCACTATGCTAATGTGGGTTATTTCCTTCTTACATGGGCATTTGTTTTAGGCTTTGTGGTAATTTGGCAACCAGTCTTTCTGTGTGACCTTTTATAGAGATTAGGTGAGGTGAGCATTTGTTTGTTTATAAATATATGCATACAAATATGTATATAAATGTATGCATATGTGTGCATTTATCTGTTTGTATGCTAAGTATATGCCTTTGTATGTATGTGTGTTTTTTTCTGTTGTGTGTGTTTAACATCACATGCTGTTGAGTTAATGCTTTACTATACTGAATTGCTTACTTTTTTCCCTTGGTTCGCATTCAATTCATTAGTTGTACAGATTATGACTGATCGAACAGGCAGTGTATTGAGGATAGCAAAAACTGGGTAAAGATGAAACGAGTGTGTAAATACATGAAGGGCACATTGGCAATCAAATATCCAAACTTTTGGTCAGACTAATGTTTTAAGCACCTTTTTGTCAGATTAGATAGTGTAGGTGTGCACGTTCATGTGTGTGCATACATGTATCTTTTTTTATACATTTACATATAAAGTCTTAGACTCAAAGTACTGAAAATCATAGTATTGATACCGCCACACCCTGTGAAACTATATATACCAAGTATGGGATTGCACAACAGTAAAGAAAGGGCAAATTCCAAATTTTGAATATTCTGTCTTTTAGATATTTTGACTTTAGATCAAAGGAATGTAACCAATTTATGAATCTGGTGGCAGTGCAGTAACTGCTTCACATTCACTGTCAACCATTTAATTACAGAACAGACAGTGTGTGACAGATGTAGATGCACAATGTCACTGGTGACGAACCTCTCACATGCACGCACAAAAAATGCAAACCAGGTTGTCAGCACTACACCTAAAGCATTCACTACTAACACTAAGGAATAAACATATAGACCCACATAGGCAGAGAGGTACTCACTCTGTTCTACACAAACCTGCAGGGCCTCCTAAAAGAATCTCTCATTGGTCCCATGCACATTCTAAAAAGACATTACCTCACACAGCACGTAATTCTGAAAATCAAAGTAGTCCCAATTCTGAGCCCATAGTATAACATACCACACAGCCAAATATTCTAGTTATTGGGGATTATATTATGGCATACTGTTTCCCCCTTACCAGATTAAACAAGGAAAAGATCACAGTGAGTGGTCTGTCCAGAGCCAGGATCCACCAGATCACTCATGCACTTAGGTCTTTAAACCACGAATACCAGTGTGACACAGTTATAGTCCATGTGGACGTAAATGCCCTAAGATATACCTCACTGGAATATATGAAGAGACATGATGGTGCTCTCTGAATGTGTGCCACATGGGTATGAATCTACCCTTGAGTAGCATCCTACCTTCACCAGTGATAATGCCACAGTACCAGCAAAAAATTATTGAATTCAACAAATGGCTTAGTTTCTGCTGTCACAACAAGGGGATCCAATGTCTGTCAGCCTGGGGAGACATGACTGACTGTACTGCCATATATGGCTTGTGCGTGTTGCCACCTGGCATCCAGATACTGGCAAAAACTATCTATACCCATAGTGCCTTTTTTAGGCCATGTCAAGTTGCAAAGCCCTCCAGCATAACATAAATCACTCATGACTACCCAAAGGTACTGCTGCTCAGTGTTAGGAGTTTAAATAAAGAACTGCACTCCCTGGAGGCACTCCTCACCCTGGAGAATGCAAATAATGTGCAGTCACAGAAACATTGTTCAGATCCATAGAAAGCACCCCAGCTATCAAAGGCTACAATGGCTTTCATACATTTTGATCCTCCTCAGCTTAGGATAAAACAACCCTCTCCTCCTACCACTCAACCCTCAGGATAAAATAACCCTCTCCTCCTACCACCCAACACTACAACTTGTGAGAGATGAACTTATATAGCAAAACTGGAAGCAAAGCTCTCTTCACCCAAGACTGGACTAGACAGTCAAGAGGAGAAGGTAAACACTTGCACCACACCACACTCATCACATAGTCCCTCGAAACGTACACCACCAAAACACACACATAGAAACACAAAACACACACCTACATTCGCTGAGGCTCTCAATAAAAACCTGCCCAAGCATCAGGGACCTCCAAAGCAGAAACGCAAGCAAACTCCCACCCCCCAACACAACCCAACTAACACATAGCCCACAAACACACTGTGCCACTCAACCACAGCCCATAAGGCATAACAACGTACCCAACATTCTAGTCATAGGTGACTCTATAGTCAGGCACACTGATGTTCCACTCACCAGACTAAACAAGGAGAAAGTTACTGTCAGCTGCCTGTCAGGTGCCAGGATCCGCCACATAACGCACACACTCAGGTCACTCCACAACAACTACAAATATGACACTGTCATTGTCCATGTTGGTGTGAATGACCTGAGACGTACCTTCCTGGACTACATGAAAAGAGACATGGAGGAGCTCTCCAATCTTGTAGCCCAGGCAGGTATGACCCTGGCCCTGAGTAGCATCATGCCATCACCCAGAATGATGCCACAGCATAAGAACAAAATGATTGATTTCAACAATTGGCTAAGCTTCTGGTGTCATTCTAAGGGGATCCAGTATTTGTCTGCCTGGGACGACATGATTGACAAACCACAATGTTTTGCCAGAGATGGCCTGCACTTGTCGCCCTTGGGATTCCAGCTACTGGCTAAGACTCTTGCCACCCCTATAGTGCCTTTTTTAGGCGAGGTTCAAATGGCAAATTCACCACCGTAACAGGTACAAGGAAGCAAAATCTGAGGGTAATGCTACTCAATGCTAGAATTCTAAATCACAAAATGCACTCACTCGAGGCACTCCTTAAAATGGAGAACATCGACATCTGTGTAGTGAAAGAGACCAGGTTCAAAGCTCCAGAGAGCACCCCTGCATTACCAGGCTATAATTCATACCACACCTTTTGGCCACCTAACCCGGAACGAAGCACTAAAGGTGGATGCGTTTCCATATTCATTAAGGATATCCACACTTCCAGGCTAGTTGCACAGCATAATGCATCCGAGATTATCCAAGTGCAACTAACGCTGGGCAAAACCGCAATCCAAATTGTAGCTTGATACAGACCCAGCACCATGCCCCAGGATTCCCACTCATTTTTTTGATGCACTGGAAAGTATTAGGGTACAACCTAACACCCTAATAATGGGTGATTTCAACTACCTCATCATTAACTGAGAAAAAAACTCATGTACCAACTGTTTTGCTCAACGATTTTGGAATTCATAAATTCCAACGCCTTGAATCAACTTTATTCACACCCCCACCAGGGGCAGCAGTATCCTAGACCTGGTCATTACCAACATGGGCAACCGGTGTTCCACACCAGAGGTCAAAATTCTTCGTTGGTCAGATCCGACCACAAGCTAATCACCCTAGACATCCACATCCCACCCCCGCCCGCAATTAAGGAAACCACCGTAAAAACTTCTCCAAAGCCAACTTCACACTTCTTAAGACAAAAGTGGCAAACTTCATGACACCCATGCAGACGGACACAGTAGATGTACGACTGCTGAATCCTGCACAAATGCACTTTATAAGCACTTACACGAGTGCATGGATCATGCTATCCCAAAGAAAGGAAGCCAATCTGGTGGTCCTCTGCCATAAACAAACTCTACAACAGAAGAAGGAAACTGTTGCAAAAAGAGTAAAATCCCATGACTGGAGGAACTCCCTGGTCAACCTCAGTAAGAAGCTGAGATCCCTCATAAAATCCTCCAAAGCTAGTTACGAAAACAAAATTGTCACTGCCTCTAAGACAACCACAAAGCATTCTATAGCTATGTCAAGAATCTCAATGGCAACACTCAGATCTGCTCCGAGTTACAGCACAATAGTACTAAATATACAGAACCAACTGATTTTGCTAACATCCTGGCAGATAGGTTCAGTGCTAACTTTACCCCCCCCCCCTCACCCCCTAGAGGGCCTATCTCTATACCGGAAGAATGCAAAGTTCATGTAATCACGGCTGCACAAGTAAAAAAAAAAAACACACATCCCAAAGCCAAGAACGCTGCATCCATGGGACCTGACAATATCCCAGGCTACGTTCTACATGAGCTACAGAATGAACTGGCACCCTACCCAAGTACCATGTTCAATCATAGCCTCACCTCAGGCTTTGTGCTCACTGAATGGCGCACCACAACGGTTATCCCACTCCACAAAGGGGGAGCCACGACGGACCCCGGGAACTACCGCCCCATTAGCCTAACGAGCCTGTTCTGCAAGGCCATGGAACGTATCATCATGGAACTCATAAACAAAGACATTGGTAATCTCCAAACTCTTGACCCTACCCAGGTCGGATTTGTAAAAGGCAGATCATGTCTCCTAAACCTTATTGACTTCTTTGTAGCAGTCACCAAAGCCATAGATGAGGTTAAGGTGGTTCACACAGCTTATCTAGATCTTGCCAAGGCTTTCGACACCATCCCCCTCTCTGGAATTATAGATAAGCTCACTAAACTAGGTATAAATCCCTATGTCACAAGATGGGTTGCCAACTGGCTCACGGACAGAACCCACACTGTAAAAGTAGCAGACTCCAAATCTGACTTCAGACCAGTGACAAGTGGATTACCACAGGGTTCAGTCCTGGGTCCTCTCCTGTTTGGTATCTACTTCTCTGAAGTACAGGCTAACACAGAGGGTCTTTGGCTAACAAACCTTTGCAGATGACTGCAAACTAGGAGCTATAATCAAAACTCCTAGCGATGTGGACATACTACAAAAGGGCCTCACTAAGACAGATGCCTGGTGTCAAAGCCATGGCCTGAAGCTCAATGCCAGAAAGTGTATTGTCATCCCCTTTGGTAAAAACTCTGTACCCATGAACTACCACATAGCTGGTAGTCTACTTAACGCCGAAAATGTGATGAGACCTTGGGACTCAGGTGGACAGTAGTCTCTCCTTTGATAATTGCATCGCCACAGTGGTCAGGAAATTCTTCTACGTGGCTCACTTCATCACAAAAGGTTTCTCATCCAGAAAAAAAGAGGTCATTGTTCCCCTCTACTCATCACTCATTGGACCCATTATAGAGTACAACACCCCTTTTGGTATGTACCTCACAAGACATCTACAACAACTAGAAAGGCCATAGAAATACCTCACAAAGAGGATTACTGGCCTCAAACAGATGCCCTATGCAGACTATTTCAGAAAACTCCAGCTTTACTCCATCGCATATCGCCTACTCAGAGGCAGTCTCTGCCTGACATACAAAGCTATGTCAAACCCAGAGCTGTTGGACACGATCCACTTAAAGAAATCCCAATCCCTCCGAGCTACATGCTCTAGGGACCTAAACCTTGTCACCACAATAAACAGAACATGCTGGAGGGATAGATTCTTGTCCCAGAGACTTCCCATACTCTGGAACAAACTACCTATCTATATCAAACAAAGCTCATTAGCACTCTTCAAGAAAAATCTTGATGATTGAATGGGAAATGGGAAATTCACCCCAGGGATCACTTCTGTGGCTCTGCTCGACAGGGGCACAGGAAAATAATTTTCTTGGGTGGCGAAAGCTAGGGTACATTTTTGGCTAGGCTTATATAGGCCCAATGGCCAATAGCCTAGAACCTACCTATGAAAGGGAGGAGGTGTCTCACTGTGCATAAAGGAAAAGTACACTGCGAGACTGGTCCAACAAAATGACTCGCTTGAGCTGCTCCATTCCCAACCCATAGGTGTTACCCCCTATCATATCCTTGCTAGCTACAGATCCTCTAACATGAGTCTGGAAAACCACCTCCCTAAACCTACTGGAATCTCTTAACATTCAGCTTAACACCATATTTATGGGTGACTTCAACTACCCTTGCAAAAACTGGGAGACATATATGACCCATAATTCACTTGCTCAGTGTTTTTTTTTGTCTTCAGTGCAAACACCCTGGAGCAACTAGTTAGTTCCCCAGCTAGAGGTACAAATATCCTACACCCAGTACTGATGAACATGGATGGGATGCTGCTGCCTCCCTCCGGTGCATTAACTCCACCCTGGTAAGATCTGACCACAAAATGATCGCCTTTAGTATTAAAACTAAATTAGAGCCCCCATCAAACTCCAGACCTGTTAAGAACTTTGCTGAGACCAAATACCTCAAACTAAATGACAGTGTAATAAACTTCAAAGCCCCTCCGAACCCAGATAGCACTGAGGCCTACTATGAGCTGTACACAAAAACATCCATAACTGCATAGAGAAGGCAGTACCTGGCCGAGTAAAACCTATGATTATTGGCAAAAATAAACCACCATGGTGGATCCCCTAGTGTAAACAGGACAAAAGAACAGACAACAGTGCAAAAAGGCATTCTCCTTTCTAAACAAACAAATTAGAGAGCTGGTCAAATCTGCCAAAGCAAACTATGAGGCAGAGATAGCCTACCATGTGAAAGATAAGTCTAAGGCTTTTTTTAATTATTTTTGTAACCTCAGAGGAAATGCTCAGCAATGTGCAAAGTTAATCATGAAAGGCAACTCTTACACCCATCCTGAAGCTATAGCACACCTGCTAGCCAACAAGTTCATTTCAAAGTTCTCACCTCCTTCCACACCCAAAGAAATGCCCACAACCATCCCCCTATCCATCATTGAGGGAACAAGTCATTACTGTACTTGCTAAAGCCAAAAAACAAGCTCCATGGGTCCTGACAACATTCCAGGATGCTTCTTAAACAGCTTAAAACAGATTTTATCAGAGCCACTTGAAAACCTCTTTAACCAAAGCCTCTGGATGGGCTTTGTCCCAGAGGAAAAGGTGATTGCAACAGTCATCCCTCTGCACAAGGGGGCATATCAACTGACTCAGGCAACTACAGACACATACGTTTGACCAGTCTTATCTGCAAGGCCATATAGAGAATTATCATGGACCTAATCAATAATAACATAAGAGCTGTCCAAACACTGGGAGAGACCCAAATGTCTTTGTTAAAGGGAGGTCTTGCCTGCTGAATCTAGTGGACATCTTTGAGAAAGTCACCAGTGCCATGGATTAGGGTAAAACAGTACACACCACTTATCTAGATCTGGCCAAAGCTTTTGACACAGTCCACCACTCAGAGATCATAAATAAACTTACAGAGTTGGGCATAAACCTGTACATCGTCAGATGGATAGCAAGCTGGCTCACTGATGGGACAATGTTGGTTGGATAGGTGAATCCACCTCTGATAAGGAACCTGTTACTAGTGGTGTCCCACATGGGTCAGTGTTAGGACCCCTCCTGTTTGGTATATACTTCTCTGAAGTGAAAGCCAATGTTGGGGGCTTCTGGCTCACCATTTTCACCAAAGACTTTAAGCTCTGTAATCACTGAATCCCCAAACCATGCTGACTTCCAACAAAATAGTTCTAAAAAGGATGAACGACTGGTGTCAAAGCCATGGTCTTTGATTAAATGCTAAAAAATGCATACTTGTACCCTTTGATAAATCAGATATCCCTGCAAATTATAATATTGACAGCACACCCCTAAATGTAGACCCAGTGGTGAGGTACCTAGGAACACGGATAGTAACCTAAACTTTGACTACCAGATAGCTACACAGTGAGGAATTCCTTCTGTGTGGCTAAACTTATAAGTAAAGGCATGGCATCAAGATCAAAGGAAGTCATAATGCCATTGTACCCAGCCATCATCAGGCTCACAATCGAGTACATTGCTCCCTTCTGCATATACCTAACCAGGCACTCGGACAAATTGGAGCAGCCCCAGAGGCTTCTCACTTAAAAATTCAAAGCATAAGGCGCATGTCTTATGCTGACTTAAAGTCCCTACCCCTTTACATCATCACATATTGTTTGAGAGGTGACTTATGCCTGACCTAAAAGGCATTCTTTGATCCAGCCCTTATGAAAATGCTACATATTTGCAAGAAAATGTATACAAGGGTTGCACATTCCATGGACATGAACCTTATTTGAGACTAACAGTAGTTGCTTGAGTCAGATTAATATCCCAAAGGCTACCTCATCTATGGAATAGACTTCCTATCTTTGTAAAACCTATCTTTGTACAACCAAACCTGTTCCTCATTCTCTTGAAAAAGAATTTGGATAAATGAGTGGGGAACTGTAAATTCACTCCCAGGGTACTTCCCATGTCCCTTATGGACAGAGGCAATCTGTGAAATGCCTCAGGGCTCCAAAACCCAAAAGACCCACCACCCTGATACTACCCTGTCCCATATCTGATGAATTAAGATGCAATACTGCCACATCCTGGTTATTATTTGCTTGGCTTGTAAAGGCTCTTGTGCAATTAGCCTAGTAATCACCTATGAACCTATATATCTACACACACACACATACATACATGCACACATTTGAATTTGGGTACATCCAGATGACATGCATGTCACTGCATGCAGTTTTTACAATTATACTGTGCAGGTGCTGGAATTTGACATTTTAAAATAAATACATTTATAATGGTTTATAGTTGCACACACTTAACACGTGTGTGTGTGTGTGTGTGTGTATCGATCTACTTCACATTAGCGGAATCCCAAAATACCGATTCCCAGTTTACCGAGACGGCAATTGGAATCTGGCCCCTGGTGTAAGCATGTTTATAGATAGGCCTCAGACCAAAAGAAGTCACTTAAAATGAGAGCAAGCCTTACAGCAACAAGGCAGAGTTACATTGAAAGCAACTGTTTTTTTTTTTTTCCTTTGAGATTGTTTATTAGTAACAGTTCATTTGTTAAAATCAAACATTTGGGCAGAATCATGTGGGCTTCTAAATATTACAACTGTAATAGCCAATTGGTGGTTTACTTGGCAAGTTGTTCCACGTGTCAATGTTACTATATTGGGAAGACTAAGAGATTATTAAAACGTAGAATATATGAGCATAGTTTGGCTATTAAAAAAAAGGACAAAAACAATGCTTTAGCAAGACATGCTCTGGAATGTGAAGATTTCAAAAAGTTTGAATTTTTCATTCTAGAACAGGTAGATCAGGGATTGTACACTGGTGATTTAAATAACAAATTGGAACAAAGAGAGGCATTGTGGCAACTTTTGTTGGGACCAGACCATGCACCAGGTCTTAATGAGATGATTAATTTAAAATGTTTTTTAGTATATAGATAAGATCATGAAGTATTAATTTTTCACTAAAGTAGGTCTAATTATCTAGTATACTTTGTTGAAAAATATATATTTCATATATGTATACTTTTACATTTTTTTATAATATTGTATAAGATGTATGTATTTTGGATATTTACATATTCATATATTTACATGTATTTAACTGCATAGGATGACAATAATTAGAACACGGTTTGCACTCTTTTTGGTTATGTTGAAGTCACCCTCAGTTCAAACGAAACTACTGTTAGTATATTCAAATATATACACAGAAAAACAAAAACAAAAAAAGATGATATACAAGTAGTATAATTTTATATTTATACATTTGTATTTATTACTGTTGAAATTTGTACCATCTGGGGACATTTAATAGGTTTTAATCATTTAACGTATTTATATATATGTATATACCAGTTTTAAAGTATAATTAATTTATTCATGTCCATGACATCATTTCCTTTGTTACATATAAAAGAAGAGTTTGGGAAGTCTCTTCTTTTTCTGAAGAAGTTCACTATAATAAAAGTGAAAGAAAGCGCTAAAATATATTGTCTCATTGTGGTTCCTGGAGTCGTATCTTCGTTTTGTTGTTTTTGGAAGTTTTGGTTCAATATTTTTATTTACTTAGTCATCTGCTTACTTATGTACTTAATTATTTTTTTTGTCGGGTTCACACTTTCTTTGATGGGGTGGAAACCTTCTGAAAACTGGTACACAATTCTCAAAATCATGGCTATACCCCTGTATACAAATTCATGTCTGTTCAACAAGCTGTTAAATCATGCTGTGACAGACTTCTCCTTTGGCAGGAACATGGATACACTTACTGGTCCTATGGTTTTCCCTGTTCATGTACCTAAAAGGAAAAAAATAAGTAAATAAAGAGCCCCTGCCTGTACTGTAGACTCCGCCATTGGTGGGTGACTTTGCAGTGGCCATAGCGTGTTACTCAGACCACTGACTAGTTTCCCCAGGACGTTTTAGTATAGTTCTTTTTGCACCATGGACCAGGGGTAAGCCATACCTTCTGTGGCTGTTGCAGGGTCCATACTGGGTATGGGAGAACCATCAACTTTGGGCATGGAAGTTTCTCCTGGAGGTTTTTCCCAGGGTGGCCAGGTTAAGAGATTGAAGTGTCATCCATTCAGTTGGTCTCCTCCTAGGGTTGCCCCTAGGAAAAACAAAAGGTTAAACATATTTCATCTAAAGACAGTGGGCATGTTAATAAAAATAAATTACTTATCTTGCAGTGGGTATGTTAATAAAAATAAATTAATTAGCTTGCAGCCTTTGTACCCGCGGTGGTGGTGCTGCGGTAGTGTTGCCGCCTCACAGTAAGACGCTGTCCAGTTCGATTCTCAGCTAGAGCGTCTTCTGCGTGCAGACATATGTGAATGGGCGTACCTTCGTTGAAGGTTGTGCGTCAGGGCTGGTAACTCGGCACGTAAAAATCAACTACCAATCATTAGCGGACCGGAGTTCCGCTGTGGTGACCCCTAACCGGGAAAAAGCCAAAAGACACAACAACAACAACAACTTAGCTTGCAGCCTTTGAAATTGTGTGAATATTTTATCGGAGGGTTCTGATAATGACAAGGACAGGGCCTCTCTCATGTTTTCCTCACAAGCACATGACTCTGGTTCTGAGGAGATTGTTTCCTAAGTTTCTACTACATTCTTTACTCAAGTTGCTCTTCAAAGAAGTAATTTGCATATAAGGCCAACTAGTAAACAAGTGACACTTTTGGGATCTTTACCTTGTGCTGGAAAAGTTAATTCTCTCTACATTTAAACTAGCTCTTCTGGCTGTTTTTGGTTCATTACTTAAATGGGCGTGCCTTCGTTGAAGGTTGAGCGTCGAGCTGGCACCTCGGAGTTTCGTAAAAATCTACTGCCAATCATTAGCGGACCGGAGTTCCGCTGTGGCGACCCCTTACTGGGAAAAGCCGAAAGACAAACAACAACTTGTAGAATGTTTCGCTTACTGCTGTGACATCTACAACACAGTATCCCAGTTGAAAGTGCTGTTCTTTCTGTTCCTTTTCCTGACACATTCTGAATATTTCCCCTCCATCAGCAGTAATGCTTCCTGTACTGTTCACCTATGGACATCTCCCATAATTGTTGTGCCCTTTTCCCGTATAACAGTAGAACCCATCACTGCAACAAACTGAAAGATTCATGGATGCAAAAAAAAAAAAAAAAACACCTCATTGAGCAGTTACATTAGCAAATGAATAGCACTACTCCAGACCATATAATAAAACACATCCACTACATCAGTTTCCATCATCATTAAATCCAAACAACCAAAAAACTGTGTTCCAGAAAATATTTAAGAAAGTCCACTGCTTTGTCTGCCTGGAAAAAAAAGTAGCTGATATAAGCCCTACTTCACTGCATTTCAAAGATTGCTAAAACTTTCCTGTCAGCATGGGGCTGCAGATAAAAGGAGCACACAGAGGAAACTGTTAGCATTTCCTGAAGTGTTACCCTCCCCCCAAAGTACTGAAACCTGAGGTCATAGACTAAAAGCTGACTGAACGTAAACAAAAAGATCACATGACCTACCATCCTAATCAAAACAATCAGACAAGCAGAGAATCTTGACACTCTCCCTGTAAGTTTCTAGTTTTGTTCTTTATATTTAGGGCAGTGCAGTGGTGCAGTAGTTAACATTGTTACCTCACAACAAAAGGTTCTCTGGTTCAATTCTCTGCTAAGGTGCCTTCTGTGCAGAGTCTGTATGTCCTCTGCATTCGCATGGGTTTCCTCCAGGTACTCTGGTTCCTCCCACATTCCACAGACATGCATCTGGAGCATTTCTCCCCATGCCCGAGCTGAAAATAGGCTCTGTCCTAGTCGGACTTTCCCGGTCAGCAAATGTTAAATAAATAAAAATTTAGTGTGATGGTTATATTATTCTTCATAGTTTTTTATAACTGCTGTTTTATCGAATACTGCTCATTCTGTTATGTTTCTCTGAAAGTGCTGCATCAAGGAAACTGCTGTTTCCAAAGATGCATCAGTTTCAGAATTGTTTAAAATCAATCAATGCTTTAGGGGCATCTCCCCATGCATGCACATGAGAGGTTCTGCTTTCCACATATAATACTTCAGTTTCTGATTTGGAAGATTTCATTCACTTATGGCTGATGAATCCACACTTTTTGAAAACTCCTGATAATAGTGTCATAGTCATATAGAATTATATTTTACACTGGAGCAGTTGTAATCACCATAATATGTTCATCATTTTCACTGTTGCAGTAGCGTTTAGTCTATATGGATTGTATAATGCCGTGGATACAACAACTTGCCAGCTTCACAAAGCTCTTAACTCCCTCCAGCAACTTCACTCTGACTGCTGATTGTCAGCCCTGTGGTGGGAAGTCAGCAGTCATAGTGTAGATTTCTTCAGTACTTTCTTGCCACCGCGAGATGATGCAGCTCTGAGGATTCACAGGAGCAGCAGTTGGCTTAAAGTAGGTACGTCCCAAGTAGGGAACTCTTCTATACAGAATTGTTGCCCTTTTAAGAAAAACAATTTGCAGTTTTGTAGTTTTAAAAAACCTGCCATTATTTATAAATATCAGCCACCTCTGTTTATAGTGCTTAGCTAATTAATGTATACATGGACTATTTTGTGTGAATATGTATTGCTTTTGTAAACTTTACTATTTTGGTGTGAATGTGTAGTGCCGGGAAGTATTGTAAGTGGACACTGCTTGTGTACACTTCATGACAATATACCTGCCATTTCTGCTCTCAGTGGCTTTTACTCTTCGAGTATTTCTGACAGGATTTTAGTTTGCTGCTTGTGCATTCCTTGTGAACTCTTTTTGACAACTTACCTTCTGACCGACTCATTCCAGCAAAACCTACCTGCTTTTGAGACCTCGTCCATGGTTGCAGCATGGATACTTACTCAGATCCTGCTGGTTCTTCTCCTGCTGTACCTAGGGTAAAAAAAAAACTTACCAGTAGAAACCTTGCTGACTCAGTGGGCTCAGTCATTGCCTCAGCCAGCTGTGGGTGAAAATGTAGTGGCAATTTCTTGTTTATCAGACCATTCACTTGCCTGTCTAGTTTCCTCTGGTATAGTCCTTTCAGTCACCATGAACCAGGGGTCAGCCATATCCTCTTTGGTCATTTCAGTGTCAGATCCAAGCATGAGAGAACCATCTTCTCTGGGTAAAGGAGGCAATCCAGTTGATGATTCATAGGATAAACTGGGGAGGAGACCTCTAGACAGGGCAGAAGTGCATTCTCTGAATTGGCCCCCAACCAAAGTTTTACCTGCAAAGAAAGCATAAAAGGATAAACACTGTTCATCTAAAGGCACGGTATCTGTTAAAAAAGATGATTTTCTTATCTTAGCCAGGCAGTTATAGGCTGTTAATCTTGGTACTCCGGAATCCTTACCAAAGGGCAATGTCATTAAAGAAATTCCTGAGCAAAATTAGTCAGAGGATTATGACATGGACAGAGACAGGGCTTCTTTTCCTGCAGATTTCCAAGCCTAAATCTCTGATTCTGAGGAAACTTGGTCCTCACTACCCCCTTTGGAGGATTTTTCCTTTACTCAGACAATAGCCAGGATGAATGAGGTGATTTATGGGAACAAGTGGACATTCTCCCTGAATTAAGGAGATAGTGTGATGTGTTAAAAATGAGTAGACCTCATTCCATTCCTATCCTTCCTGTTGCAGCAGCATTAGGGGATGTATTTGATGCTGTCTGTAATGATCCTGATTATCAACCTTCAGTTCTCAAAGGCAGACAGACTTCATAAAGTTCTTTGAACTAGCAAATAATTGTTGCCTCACTTTAGGTAATTTCTAGTGGCAATTTCTACATCTTTGCCAGCTGCGAATAGACTATTAATTTCCACAAGTCATTCCCCTGTAGACAAAGAATTCATGATATTGGATAGATTGTTTGAGAATATTTTCTTTCATTTTGACTTATAGAATTCTTAAGTATTGGGCACACATGGAAGTTTATTTTGTCTTGTGCAGACCGTCTGAGGGAATTATCTGCCACTCTTCCTTTAGAAGGTAGTTCTTATCTGAATCCCATTGTTTCTAATCTTTTTCTAGTATTAAAACATGCTTTAAAGAGAGTGTATATTTGTGCAGATACTGTGTTTAGGGCCGTTACTACTGAGATATGCCTGGGTATGTATCCATACGTTTGCTGATGAAGTAAAATCTGAAATTTTAAATTCAGCTTTAGCTAAGGAGATTTTGCTTAGCCCGTCTGTTACTCAGGTCCTCAAACAGTTTGATGAAAGAGGGAAATTAATCCAGGGAATTTCAAAGATTTTTTTCAAGTCCCAAATCCTATTTTCCTCTCTCAAAAAAACAAAACAAAAAAATCCTTACCTCGTCAATCTAAACCGGAAACTAAAAAGAGGTGCAGAAGGGGAATAACAAGAAACAAGGACTTTTTTCCAAAAAAAAAAACAAAACACAGTAAATACTTAATGACAACACCAACATTCTGTTCCCCTCTTCCCCTAGCTTTTGAATTTTGTCCAAGAAATTCTCTCTTTACATCCCATTTGAAAACAGATTGTGCTGGACTCTTGACTGTTAAAGTGGTGCATGTGGGTTACAGTTGGCGGTAGATACAAATATCTCCATTCAGGGGAATTCCTTCCTACCTTCAGAACCACATAGAATTTTTTCCTCAGGTACTTTAGCACATATTCACTCTAGCATTCATAGAAACCAGTAGTTTTAGATCAAAGAGGCAAAGGCTTCTATTCCAGAATGTTTCTAGTGCAAAGAAAGAGCTTTTATGGAGACTGGTTCTAGATCTGTCCATTCTAAATTGATTTATGAAAGTGCCAAGACTGACCTTTCAGAGTCTGTTGCCTTACATCCTTCAAGGGAGTTTTATGGTAACATTAGGTCTAAATATATGCTTATCACATTCCCATAGCCACAGACTTTAGGAAGTTTATCAGATTATGTATATCTGGGTCACATAATCAGTTCTCTGCATTACCCTTTAGGTTACCTACTGCTCCCAGTTTGTTTACAGTGTATGTAGCGTCAGTGATGGCCCATTGCAGTTTGAGTAGCATTCACAAATTTCTTTATTTATTCAACTTGAATATATTTGCAGTGTTTTTTACCATATATCAAAAGTCCTTAGTATGGATTTCATCTCTTCTGACTGATCTGGTGCTCCAAATAAACTTTCAGAAATCCTCCTTGACTCTTAGGTTCATAGATTAGGTTCATAGATAAGTACTAAGCTAACTGCCATTGCGAGACATTTTAAGCCTAGCCAGTTATCCCTTGTGAGACTCAAACCCTGCACCTTGTGTTTGTAAGGCAAACACCTTGATCATTAGGCCACCCTCCCTGTGACTCTGTCACACAGGGTTGTGTTTCAAAGCTGCCCTCTAGCTACCACTCAGCACTTTTATCTGAAAACTTTCCAGAGCTTTTCCAGTCAGGGTCAAGACTTCTACAAGAAAATTTCTCAGGATCCTAGGGTTCATGACTTCTCCGATTCTCATGATTCTTCTTGCAAGGTTACATATGAAAAGCTTCAAAAGTTTCAAAAACAAATACATGGACCCAACATTTGCATGTTTTAGTGTTAGTACTGGGCAAGTAATCAGTCTTCCTGGTGTGGGGATAGCACCCATGACTTTCAGCACCAAAGGTGTGTGTCATAGAGACTACTATAAAAAGTATTCATCTTTTAAGGTAGCTTCTTTACAGGAAGTTTTATATACTGACAGTATTACTGATTTAAGTAATCACTCTTCTTGCTGGTATCCTTTCCCTTATCAAAAGGAGTTAAATAGCAAAAAGGCAAAAGATTGCCATTACTCAAGCCCAAAGTCACCTCACACACTTAGCTCGCTGCAGGATATTATTACAGACAGACCAATGCACTAAATAATGTAGAAGATTATTCCCTAGTTTACAATGTATCCTGTGTTTCCCCAATACCTCAAGCATTAAATCACCTCACATACTTAGCTTGCTGCAGGATATTATTACAGACAGACCAATGCACTAAATGATTTAGAAGATTTGTTCCCTAGTTTGCAATGCATCTTGTGTTACCCTCCATACCTCAAGCATTAATTATTAGCTAAGTATAGTTATAGATGTACTTTATAGCTTTAAAAAATATATTGGGTTCCATACCACCCGAAAGGGAAGGGCCTTCTTGTAGTGTTCTTTATAGATCTCCTGTGGACAGAATTTGGACACCTAAGATCCATCAGTCTCCACAAGATGTTAAAAATTAGATCACTGTTAGCCTAATATGTTTGACTTCTGCTTGGGATGGGACCACTGGCCAGCTTTCAAAGCTTCAGGCCACTTTCCGTTCACCCTGTCT
This sequence comes from Protopterus annectens, assembly GCF_019279795.1. Taxonomy (NCBI): domain Eukaryota; kingdom Metazoa; phylum Chordata; order Ceratodontiformes; family Protopteridae; genus Protopterus; species Protopterus annectens. The sequence continues at coordinate 1,475,595,266 of NC_056732.1, forward strand.
GCCAGGGGCTCAAGCATAAAGAGTGAAGTTTGGGCCCCTAAAGCTTCAAAGCTTTCTTGCCAGCACAGTGTGCACCCTGTGCAGGCTTCGTGGAACAGATGGCGATCCTTCAAGGCTGGAAGGATGAGTACCCTCCTGAGACTTTTTTTTATTTTTTTTTCTTCCCTTCAAACTTCTTTATTAAATTTTCACATATGACAAAGGCAATCGTACATTTATATAAATGAAAAACATACAAAATGATACCACTTTAGTTGCAAACAGTTTCCATCACAAACGCCATTGAAACAACTGAAGTTGCAAACATTATACACCACTTATAAACCATCCAGTCATTGTCAGCTAAGCATTATATAGCTCATTCAAGTCCTTCCTTTTAAACCTCATTCCTGCTCTGCATATGTTGTTTCCACATCTCCCAATTTTTTCTGTGTAGTTTTCTCCTTCCCTTTTCTAAAGATCCCAATTCCAGCTTTATCTCTGTTACTATATTCACTACTTCTAGTAAAGTTGGTCTAGAGTTTCATTTCCATTTTCTAGTAGTTGCTTTTTTGGCAGCCACCATAATTAGACTCAGCAAGGCTTTACTATGTCTAGGCAATTCCGATTCTGTAGCATAACTCAAGAAAACTTCTCTTCCCCAGTCAGTCCAGTCTGCTCACCCAGCATCTCTGATAGAACGGTCTGCAGGGAATCCCTATAGTCTGCCAGCTCATTACACTCCCAAAAATCATTTGCTATCCACCTAAGTAAAAATTCTTAGGTATTTTTATACCCCAAGTAGACTCCAATGTAAACATTTTAAGGCACAGATCCTAAATCTTGTAGACTTTGTTGCATATTTGGGAGATATACCCCCCCCCCCAATTGTCTATCTGTAAATTGCTTATCCAGTCTCTTCCCAATCCTTTCTAAGCTCCTCTGATTGATTCTTATATTTGTCATGCAATAAATTGTGTGCTTTACTAATTATCCCTTTTTTAACAGTAGCTTCTGTTCTAGATTCTATTAAAATACTGTCAGTGCTGGTCTTTCATTTAGGAGCCCCCTATTTCTTTCCCTTTGCCTATACTCTGATGTCAGTCCTTGATAAGGGAAGGCAATCTCTAACCTGCAGTCCGAATAATTTCTTGCCCTCTTCCCATACTTTTACCTTTCTAGTTATTTGCTCCCAATACCTTGGTTCTTTTGCCAGTTTTCTCTAATAAATTCCAGCCCCCTCTTTCTGCTTTGAATTCTAATTTTCTGCTTGTGCCATAAGAGCCTTAACTGCATTGCCTTAAAATACCCCCTCAAATTAGGTAATCTTAGTCCTCCTTGTTCTCTTAGTAGAATCCGCTTATCCCACTTGACTTTTTCTGTCTTCCTTCCTAGATAAAATCTTTCAACTCTTTAATTACTGTCCACAACCTCTCCTCCATTTGATACAAGTATGCCTCACCTGTGTATAAGACTATAAGGGACTAAAAACATTTTAATGGCTTGTATCTTAATATCCATATCCATGTAACAAAACTTCCAAGTCTCTCAATTTGTGTATTATCTTCTGTTTAGTCTTTTCCCACATATCCTTAGCTCCCACCACAGAGTCATTTCTAACCCATACTCCTAAATGCACATTTTGTCATGTTCCCGTAAATATGGATATTGTTGGTTCAGTTTGTGTGTGGGTGCATAATTTACCTCTATTGCTTTTGTTTTAGCTTCATTAATTTTGTATCCCAAGAAGATGTGAAGCTGTCTTAAAATTTTACACAACACTGTAATGTCCCTTTCTGGTTTTGCCATATATAAAATATCTGCAAACAGAGCCAGCTTTTCCTGACTACCATACCAGTTGTATCCTTGAATTTCTGAGTCCCTTATTTTCTTTCCAGTGGTTCTAAATGTAATGCAAACAACAAAGGGGAAAGCGGACAACCCTGCCTAGTTCCTCTAGTCAAGCAGAAATTATTGGAGAGGACCCTGCCACCTTTAATTTACGCCTCTGATCCCTCCTATATTCTTTTAGTCAACCTTATACAGTGCAATGAAAAAGTATTTGCCTCTTCCTGATTTCTTATGTCTTTGCATGTTTGCCACACTTAAAATGAGATCATCAAACAAATTGAAATATTAGATGAAGATAACCCAAGTAAACACAAAATGCAGTTTTTAAGTGATTATTTTATTTATTAAGGAAAAAAAAATATCCAAACCTACATGGCCCTATATGAAAAAGTAATTGCCCCCTAAACCTAATAACTGGTTGTGCCACCCTTAGGACCAACAACTGCAATCAAGCATTTGCGATAACTGGCAGTCTTTCACATCGCTATTGAGAAATTTTGGCCCACTCTTCTTTGCAGAATTGTTTTAATTCAGCCATATTGGAGAGATGTTCATCGTCTTACCCTGCTGCAGTCATCATACTTGGGTTATCCTGCCGTCAGGCGGTCCCGCAGTCAGCCTGAGTTCCAAAGTCTTGGTCCTGCATCGGTTGCTGTCGCTTCTTCCCTGACGTCAGTGCGCCAGGGGTATATAAGAGGCATCCAACACCATTTTCTTCAGTCTTTCTTGCCGCGCGGTGCCCAAAGCAGAAGCAGTTTGCAAGTGCCGGTCGGCCGATACCTGAGATTTTCAAATCGAATTTCAGTCCGAAGTCTTCAATAAAGCTAAGTACCCCATTGGGGAACCTTTTCTTGCCTCAGTCCTATGTCAGAAAAAGTTAACAATTGCATTTCTTGTGGGAAGCAAATACCTCATAAGGACTTCCATTCTTATTGTATTCCTTGCCTAGGCCCAGACCATGACGTCACAGGTTGTTGGTTTTGTGCTAGGTTTAATAAACGAACTATCAAACGTTGTTTTGACTTTGCACGACATTACTTTGGTAGGAAATTTAATTATATCATGCCATCGGAGCAGCTGATGACCGGCATGCATAAATAACGCAAGGATAAGGACAGGCAGCTTAGGAACAAGGCAGACTCCGAGGACTCTGCTGGGCTTGTCGCCGGCTCTCCGGTTTTCAGTGAGGTGCCTACGCAGCCCCTGACGGCCGCAGAATTGGAACCCCAGACAGCTTTGGATTCTCAAACGGAGTGTACTAGGCCGTCGCAGCTATCTTCATTAGGCCCGTCTGACACCGGAGCAGGAGGAGATCCCAGTGCAGTAGAAACACCTTCGGTTGCAAACGGTGTCTTCAGACCGACTACACTCACCATTAAATCTTATGCTAAGCTTAAAACTCCATTAAAACCAAAAAAGACTGTACATCAGTCTCCATTTCAAGGCCCCATGCTGAAGAAACAGGTGCTTAAGATGGCTGAAGATTTGATTACCCTAATCAGGGGTTCCCATCCCCCTCCAGATAAAAGACCAAGACAAGAGGAGGATTATGCTTCCTCTGACCAGGTTTCAATTTCCTCAGATTCTTCTGAGGAACAGGATTACGCTTTTCCCCCTTATGAAGACTCTGATGCTGAAGGTTCTATTCCCTCAGCATCTCCCCCTGAAGACTACTCCTTTGGGGAAACTTTACATACCATGAGGGAACATTTCCACTGGGAAGGCCAGGACTACTCTGATTCTAAGAAAAGGCTCCGAGAGTTCCTTTTACTACCCCAGCACAGACCACTTGCTATCCCTCCAGTTTTAGACATTGTGGATGATGTTTACTTGGAGTCTAGTCTAAATCCAGACTCTACCTCCTGCTCCAGCCAAACCAGACAGATACTACAGAGTACCTCACTCACACAGATTCCTTTATAACAGCCCTGTGGCTGACCCAGAAACAATTTCCCAGGGTCCCAAAGGGGCTAAAGCTTCTATGGCTAAAAATCCTGTGCCCTCTGAAAGGGATTCCAGAGCCCTAGATAGATGGGGAAAGAAGATATACACCTCAGCTACTCTGGCTATGAGAGCATTAAATTGTCGGTTTCACATGCTGAAATATAAGCAATTTCTAATGTCTCAAAACAAAAAATGAGCACTCATTCTGAACAGTCTGAATACAAGGAAATGCAGGATATGTTGCATGCAGCTGAACAGATTGGCAAACGTACTTTACAATGGGGATTTGATTCATTGGAAGCTTCCTGTAGAGCAGCTGTTACTGGGTCTGTCATACGTAGACATTCTTGGTTAAAAGAACAAACCCTACCTGATCATGTTAAAGCAAAATTATTGGATGCACCTTTACAGCAGGATGTATTATTTGGTGTCAAAGCAGAAGAGGTTTTAAAGAAAATGGAGGATAAGGCAAAGTCTATGCAGACGGTCAAGGATTTTTTTACAGGTACAACCCCCTCCATTTTAGCAGAAATTGGCCAACAAAAAACTGGTCCTTTCCAGCTTCTGACACATCACAGAGGGGCAAATACAGACGCCCAAGGGGCAGAGGTCAGTTACAAGGCCCTTACAAACCTCGCCAATGGGGTACTGCTACCCAGAAAGGAGGAGAATACAGGCCCCAAGCTAGCAGAAGACGAATACAATGACTTAACCCTCAAACTACCAAGCAAATCTCTCTTGGCAGCTCCCTTGGGAGGAAAATTAGCACTTTTTGCAGACGACTGGCACATCATCACAAAAGACAAATGGGTCCTAAACATTGTCTCACAAGGATACAGATTCCACTTTCATACCTTGCCAAGGATAAAAGGAATGCCAATCCTGCCCACCAAATCAATGGGCAGAGGCACAAAAACAAATTACAGCTCTCATGGACATGAGAGCCATTCAACAGGTACCTCCACAGGAGCAAGGACAAGGATTTTACTCAAGACTCTTTCTAGTCCCAAGAAAGGACAAAGCATGGCGACCCATTCTGGATCTTTCAATTCTGAACACCTATCTGCAAGTACCAAAATTCAAGATGCTAACACTACAGCAGCTTCTTCCCATGCTGGGCAAGAATGCTTGGCTAGTAATGGACCTCAAGGAGGCATACCTGCATGTCCCTATCAGACAAAATTGCAGAAGATACCTCCACTTCATTGCAGGTTCAACCCATTATCAATTCTCTGCACTGCCCTTTGGCTTATCTACTGCACCCAGGGTCTTCATAAAATGCCTGGCACCAGTAATTGCATACTGCAGACAGAGGAATTCAAATATACCCATACCTGGACGACTGCCTTATTCAAGCAGAAAGCAGGGACATTCTTTTAAAGCATCTGGCATTTGTGAAACACCTTCTAAGTTGCCTAGGGTACACAGTAAATGAAAAGAAATCAAAACTAGTGCCCTCACAGAACATAATATTCCTGGGTGCCAGCTTGAATACAACGGCCCAGATAGCTTATCTCACGCCAGACAAGCAACAACAGCTGACTCAATACTTCAAAATAATGGCAACAAAGACCCAACTTCCTGCAAGAAAAATTCTGCAGGCCTTGGTATTCATGGCATCTTGCATACTACTAATACCATTTGCAAAACTGCATATGAGGAAATTACAGTGGTACCTGAAAAGCATATGGACTCAGCACAGCCACAGCTTGGAAACAGTGATACCACTCATTCCCTGCCTTCAACAGGAGTTTCTGTGGTGGGCACAGGCATGTCACCTCAACAAGGGTTAGCCTTTCACCTTACCCACAGCCAGGCAAACTATGACAACAGATGCATCGGACTATGCCTGGGGAGCACACATGGCAGGACAGTGCATTCAGGGCAAATGGACTACAGATCAAAGGCATCTGCATATCAATCAAAAAGAAATGCTAGCAATACAGAATGCCCTAACAGCTTTCAAGGACCTCTTACACCCAGGACAACTAATAATAAAGACGGACAATACCACAGTAATGTGGTACATAAACAAGCAAGGGGGCACACATTCCTACCCTCTATGCAGGCAAGCAATGACCTTGCACTGTCTTACCAAGTTCAACTACAAGCACAATTCCTACCAGGAAAGAAAAACACATTGGCAGACGACCTAAGCAGAAACATCATGGATCCCCACAAGTGGAAACTAGATCCACAAGTATTTGCAATGGTAACTCAAAAATGGGGACGCCCAGACATAGATCTGTTTGCCAACCCCCAAAACTACCAACTTCAAAAATTTTGCACAAGGACATTCCACCCACAAGCTTGGAAATTGGGCGCCCTCTCATTCAGTTGGAAAACATTAACAGTGTATGCCTTTCCTCCACTGCCTCTTCTAGCAAAGGTACTGCTGAAAGTCAGATTAGAGAGGCCACAAATGATACTCATTGCACCAGACTGGCCACGCCAGCACTGATATCCAATTCTAAGAAACATGGCCCACGGCCCACCATGGAGTTTACCACAAATTCCTCACCTGCTCACCCAACGAGACAATCAGATTCTACACAGCCAGCTCAAGACTTTAAACCTGGCTGCATGGCAAATTACCTAAACAACCAGCCAACACCTCTATCCAAAGCTGTTATGGATGTCATTCTGAAGGCCAGGAGGCCCAGCACCAGGAAAACCTATTCGGACAAATGGAAAAGATTTTGCGCCTGGAACCAGGCTAAAGGCCAAAATCCCCTTGATCCAAACATTCCTCAGATTCTACAATATTTAAAAGATTTTGCGTCTGGAACCAGGCTAAAGGCCAAAATCCCCTTGATCCAAACATTCGTCAGATTCTACAATATTTAACTGAGATGTTGCACAAAGGACTTTCCTTTTCATCTATTAAGATTCACGCCCCAGCAATTTCAGCTCATTACAACACGGATCCTCCTTTATTTTCACATCCACTGCTAAGACAGTACCTCAGAGGGGCTAAGAACATAAGACCACACAGGAGAGCACCAACACCTACTTGGGATCTCAACTTTGTTCTGGAAAAGCTTACACTGCCACCCTTTGAACCAGCTTTTTCAGCTGATTTAAAATTTCTTTCATGGAAAACTGCCCTGCTACTAGCAATAACTTCAGCTAGAAGAGTCTCAGAGCTACAGGCACTAATGGCAGTGGAGCCTTTCCTCATTTTTCATCAAGACAGAGTCTCTCTATGAACTAACCCTTCTTTTATGCCAAAGGTGGTATCCAGTGTGGCCCTAAACCAAACCATTCATTTGCCACCTTTTTCCCAAATTCCCAGAACAAAGGAGAAAGACTCCTGCACTCTTTGGACATTCACAGGCAATTACGTTACTACTTGGATAAAACTAAGGCTTTCAGAAAATCTGACCAGCTCTTTGTAGCCTATGCTGCAGGATCACAAGGAAAAGCTATCTCAAAACAGACCATTTCAAAATGGATAGGACATTGCATACGTTTCTGCTACACACATCATGGGAAACCAGTACCTGCTAACATTAGGTCCACCAGGGCCACAGCTACATCAGCAGCCTTTCTCGGGGGTGCCAACCAAGGATATTCTGGAAGCTGCAACTTGGAGTTCAGTGCACACCTTCACCAAACGCTATCACTTACCTCTATATTCTAAGACTAGAGCTGGTTTTGCCACTGCAGTTTTGCAGGGCCTACTAGCTTCTTCTAACCCTGTTTAACTCCACTACCCATCCTTAGCTTTGGGATTCAACCCAAGTGTGATGACTGCAGCAGGGTAACACTATGAACATAGTACAGTTTTGTACCTACAATAAATGTAGATGTTCGAGTGTTCACCCTGCTGCAGTCCAGGTTACCCTCCCTCCATCCCCTCTGAACTAGCTGGACTTATCTATACCATTCTATCCTATACAACCTCTGTGGTGTATTTGCTTGTGCCTGAAGGTATTGTTTTATTTTTATATGTACATTTTTATATAGCAATATATATATTGCCTACCTATTGGGGGCACCTGACATCTGGGGCAAGAAAAACTGAAGAAAATGGCGTAGGATGCCTCTTGTATACCCCTGGCGCACTGACATCAGGGAAGAAGCAACAGCAACCGACGCCGGACCAAGACTTTGGAACTCAGGCCGACTGCGGGGACCGCCTGACGGCAGGATAACCCAAGTGTGATGACTGCAGCAGGGTGAACACTCTTAACATCTACATTTATGGTAGGTACAAAACTGTACTTTTCCGAGCATGACCTGCCTTTTTAAGGTCATGTCACAGCATCTCAATTGGATTCAAGTCTGGACTTTGACTTGGCCACTCCAAAATCTTCATTTTGTTTGTTTTAAGCCATTTAGAGGTGGACTTGCTGGTGTGTTTTGGATCATTCTCCTGCTGCAGAACCCAAGTGCACTTCAGCTTGAGGTCACAAACTGATGGCTGGACATTCTCCTTCAGGATTTTTTGGTAGAGAGCAGAATTCATGGTTCCATCAATCACAGCAAGTCATCCAGGTCCAGAAGCAGCAAAGCAGCCCCAGACCATCACACTACCACCACCATGTTTGACTGTTGGCATGATGTTCTTTTTCTGAAATGCTGTGTTACTTTTATACAAGATGTAATGGGACATGCACCTCCCAAAAAGTTCAACTTTTGTTTCATCAGTCCACAGAATATTTTCCCAAAAGTCTTTGGGATCATCAAGATGTTTTTTGGCAAAAATGAGACAAGCCTTTATGTTCTTTTCGGTCAGCAGTGGTTTTCGCCTTGGAACTCTGCCATGCATGCCATTTTTGCCCAATCTCTTTCTTATGGTTGAGTCATGAACACTAACCTTAACAAAGGCAGGTGGGGCCTGCAGTTTCTAGATGATGTTCTGGGTTCTTTTGTGACCTCTTGGATGAGTCGTTGCTGTGCTCTTGGGGTCATTTTTGTAGGCCTGCCACTCCTGGGAAGGTTCATCACTGTTCCATATTTTCTCCATTTGTAGATAATGGCTATCACCATGGTTCGCTGGAGTCCCAAAGCTTTAGAAATGGCTTTGTAACCTTTTCCAGACTGATAGATGTCAATTACTTTGTTTCTCATCTGTTCCGGAATTTCTTTAGATCACAGCATGATGGCTTCCTTTTTGGGATCTCTTGGCCTACTTCACTTTGTCTGACAGGTTCTGTTTAAGTGATCTCTTGATTCAACAGGTCTGGCATTAATCAGCCCTGGATGTGGCTAGTGAAATTGAACTATGCTTTCCCAAAAATGTGATTAACCACGGTTACTTCATGATTTAACAATTACTTTTTCACATACGACCATGTAGGTTTGGATAGCTTTTTTCCTTAATAAATAAAATCATCACTTAAAAACTGCATTTTGTGTTTACTTGGGTTATCTTTGTCTAATATTTACATTTGTTTGATGATCTGAAACATTTAAGTGTGACAAACATGCAACGACATAAGAAATCAGGAAGGGGGCAAATACTTTTTCATTGCACTGTAATTGTATCAGGGAAAGCAAATGCTTCCATTGCCATGCTCATGAAGTCCCAGTCTACTCCCTCAAATGCTTTCTCTACATCAAGACCTATCAATAAAAGTGGTACTTTCTTACATTCTGCTTCCCTCTGGATCATCAGTGTTCTGTTAATATTGTCAAATGTTTGTCTCCCCTCCACAAAACCACACTGATCCATATCTATCAGTTTTGGTATCACTTTTCCCATTCTTTTAGCCATTATAGACATGAACAGTTTATAGTCACAGTTTAGTATTGAAGTGTGAGAGCATGTATGAAGCCAGATCCGATGGATCTTTACCCTCTTTAGGTATTACCATTACCATAGCCTTCTTCCAGGATGGTGGTACTTCTCCTCTTAAAATACTGTTAAACAAAACCTTCCAGATCTTTCAGTTTTTTTCCTTCCCAACTTCCAAACTTCCACAGGAATATTATCTATTCATGGGGACTTTCCTGTAGCTTGGTTATACATAGCCATTTTTCTCATCCCTTCCTATTCTAACTGTTAGTAATTGAGCCTCCTCATTCTCTAACTTTGTGGCATATTTAATTATTCCATAAACATTTCAATTTGTACTTTTTCTTGATTTCCATATTTCTCTGCTTTATACAAATGTTCATAAAATTTCCAAAATATTTCTAGTGCTTCTACAAGGTCTGTTGTTATCTTCCTTGTTATTGGTTCCCTAAGCTTGGTGACTGCCTTTTCCACTTCCTGTTGCCCCAGTTGTTGTTTTAAAAGTTTTTGTGCTCTAGAATTATCAAAAAAACAGTTGCTTAACAGCAATCTTTCTAAACTTGTGCATGCTATCGAGGTAATCCCTTATTTTCTGTTTAGCATTTTGCAGTTGCTCCTTTTCTTGTTCTGAGGCATTCTCCCTGCTTTGCAATACTTTAACATTTGTCAATCCCTCTAAATAGTTCTTGTTGCTGTTTAACCATATCTCCCTTTCTTTTATTTCCAACCTAGTTTTAAATTCCACTTTAATTGTATTCTACTCCTTAGTTATGTTTTCAGAAGATAATGCCATCTTCTCTAGTAGCTCCTGAATTAATTGGACAACCCATTCCTTAAATTCCTCTCTTCAGCCTGTTGGAAGGAATGTACCATTGTCTCATTTTTATTTCATTACCTTGCGTTTTTATTTTGGTTATTATTGGTGCATGATCTGAAATAGTTATTGGGTGCATTTCAAGACCTTCAGTTAAATGCATATGTTCCTTTGAGATATAAAATCTATCTAGCCTAGCCCAGTTTTTATATCTTGGTGAGTAATATGTAAATTCACTTTGAACTCAGTACTGAATTCACATCTTCCATGCCAAGCATTTTCATAAATTTCTTCAAAAATCTACCCTCCTTTATGTTTTCACTTCTAGGCCCCCCCCCCCCAACACATCTTTACTGTTGCAAACCAAATTCCAGTCTCCACTTATAAGTAATATTCCTTGCTGAAAGCTGATTATTTCTCCCAGAATTTTCTTAACCTCCATTATAGCAGTTTTAGGTGGGATGCAAATACATGCCAGTGTAATCCTCCTCCCTAGCCAGTAGCCCCTTAGTACTATGCATCTTCCACTATTATGTTTTTTCCCTCTTCTATCACTGTTGGAGCTCCTCTTGCAATTAATAAGTACTCCTCTTTTGCTTTGCCCCCAGGTACTCCAATGAATAACTGTCCTGAAAACCTTTTTTTTATCAAATTCATATGTTCATTTCTTTCCAGGTATATCTCCTGTAGCGTAGTTATTTTCACTCTATATTTTTAATATTGTTCACTATTCTCTTTGTATATTTATCTGTAAGACCATTCAGATTGATAGACATTACAAAAAGCATCATTTGCTTTTTTTTTCTCAAAAAATTTTATTTTTTAACTAAAACAATGAGCAAACCATTATTTACATTCATAACTATGATAAACTATATACACAGTCCATAACAAAATTTATACACATATATAAACAACAAGGAAATCATTCGATCAGTGTTTCTCTAGTAAAGATTGCAACTTCTCCCAAGCAATTAAATCATGTGTTACATTTTTTGTTTTCAGCTTTATGGTAGAGATTTATCACGTATAGATTTGGCTAAATACATAAAATCATTATTAAATGAGAGAGGAGATTTGCATTTCCAATTCTTTGTTACAGCTTTCCTTGCTACTTCTAGAATTGACTACAACATATGTATTTGAGTTTTGGACACACCTTCTGGAACTGGCACATTAAACAAGATAAAGAGAGTCAGAAATGTTACACTTATCATTCCGTAAGGCTTTACAGACATTTCTAAATTCATTCCAAAATGAGGATACCCTTTCACAAGTGACAGTCATATAGAACTAATAGTCATCTATTGATTTACGTCTCCAGCATTTTAATTCATTCTTTTTATATATTTTTGCAATTTTGTGTGGGGTCAAAAACACCTATGTAGGAACTTCCATGTATAGATTTTCCATTGGGGAGAGGCTGTTGTTCTTCCTGCTGACTTTAAAGTTTTTTTGTTAGTAGAAAATTCTTCCCGGTTTGTTTTAGTGTAATAATGCCAATAAAGAGGCATCAATAAAGCTAAAGTCATATCTAATAATTTTATATATCATGGAGTTAAATGAAGTACCTCTTAGGGTACCATTGATAGCATTTTACATTGTCTAGTAATTTAGGTGTGTTTTCCTTATGCATTTCTAACGATAATATAATTTTATTATGCAAAAATTCCTTGCAGGATTGGACATCTAACCCATTATTTTGTAAACTGTATCTAGCAATTACGAAATTGGTTCCAGAACAACAAATTACTGTCTTTAAAATGTAACATTTTGTTTATATCAAATGAGATTAAATACTCTCAATTGGAAATATAGTAATTATTAGAATTTTAGTTAGGTGGTTGGAATGTACAAGTCTTTTAAAATTTAATAATATCTGATTATTGAGAGAACAGGATTTTAGCTTCTTTTAAAATTTAATAATATCTAATAAGAGAACAGGATTTTAGCTTTTGTCTATTGTCTTGCATATATATTTTTATTGCCCATATAAAAATGTTTCTGAGTAAGTGGTTCAAGTAATGTTCTGTTATTTAATAAATTAGTTTCATGTATTACTTTCCAATATTATATGTATGAAATATTAAACCATAACAATATTACATTGGTGATGGCAGCTTTAATATATAGGTCGATGTTAGGGAACCCAATACCTCCCTGTTCCCAACTTGCTGTGTGCCTTTGTAAGGATATTCTTGGTTTTTTATGGTACCAGAGAAATTTTAATATAATGTCATTAATTTTTTTAATAGATTTTCTAAGTGGGGGATAATTAAAGACTGACTTATAAAAAGAATTTTGGGGAGTAATAGTTTGATTAATGTTAATCTATCTTCAAAAGTAAAGAATAGTTTATTTCAGTTATCTATTAAGTTAGTAATTGAATTGATTAAGTTTTTGTAGTCAGTTGAGATAGTTTCTTTGAATTTAGATAAGATGTATAAACCTAAATGTTAAACATATGAAGAGTCCCAGTTAAAATGTTTATAAGTTATTAATTTAGTGGTGACTTTCTTGTTTATTAACAGTGTTTGAGTTTTGTTATGGTTGAATTTTAGACCTCATAAGCTTTCAAATAGTTCTGTAGTACTAATTTAGTGATCTGTTGAGTTTTAAATGTCACCACTTGTTAGCAATATGTCGTCAGCAAATAATTGAATCTTGGGTGATAAGTCATTATTAAGTTTATAGCCTTTAATGTTTGTATTTCTAATATAATTAGCAAAAGGTTCAAGGGCAAAGATCAAAGGAGATAATGGGCAACCTTGTTTTGTACCTTTCGAGACTTTGAAAGACCAAGATAAAAAATAGCCAATCTTTTTACAGAGGAAATAGAGTTCTCATAGAGCTTTTTAATTAAGTTCAGAAAATCTAGGGAAACGTTATACTCTTGTAATACTTTAAGTAGATAAGGCCAATTAAGAGAAGCAAAAGCTTTGTCAATATCAAAACTTATGGTCAGCTCATTTTTCTTTTTATTTGCTGTATCTATTAAAGAGGGGAGTCTAACCATATTATCTTAACTTTTCTGTGTATTATAAAGCCTGTTTGGACATTCGCTACCATATCAGTAAGAAGCCTGTTTGCAAGAATAGCCATGAACATTTTATAATATATATTTAGAAGGGAGATAGGTTTATATGCAGAGCAAGAAGTGGGTTCTTTGTTAGGTTTGAGTGTAGGGGAGATTAGGGACCGTTTCCATAATGGAGGAATATTTGATGTGTTCTTGACTTCTTGGAATGTATTTAACAAGATTTGTAATATGTTATTGGGTCATTCTTATATATTTCAAGAATCAGACCATCTAACCCTGGTGCTTTGTTAGTTTTTAGATTTTTTACTTGGTCTTTTAATTCTTTGAAGGTAAAAGCTTTATCGATTTTGGCAATGTTTTCATGGGAGTTTCTTTGATTAGGAAGTTGTCCAGGGTTTTGTAGCTGGTGTAATATTATTTATATTTTGATAATGTTACTTGGAACAATGGAATACGTTTATTTAGGTCTGATACTTTTTTCTTATTTTCTATATGTATAACTTCTTTTATATATTTTTTTTTCATTTAGGTATTTTGATCTTATTGCTACTGTATGTTAACTGATCAAGAGTGAACTTAATTTGGTGTAAGATTTCTTGGTATTCTAATTTATTTATGTTGTCTAGTACCTTATTGTTTGGTAAAAGATTTCATTTTGAGTTCCTTTTATCCCATGTTTTTCTTTTTGATAGCGACCAACTTTTAATTTTTCCGTATATAACAATCTGTAATGTATCCCATAAAATCATATCTGATACAACTCTGTTATTTATTTCTATACATTTATTCATTTCAGTGAGAATCCAGTCTTGAAAGCCTTCATTTTTGTAATGAAAGCTGGAATTCTATGTAAGAAGTTTAGGGTCCCTGAATGGAAAGTTATATTCAAAGTAATAGCATTGTGGTCCGATAAAGGACAGGATATTATTTCTGCTTCTGTTATTGATAATAAGGAATTAGTTACTAGTATTTTATTAGTATTAGTCTGTGTACCAAACCTGTATGAGTAATGTCAGAATTTTAGGGAGCAGAGTAATTTTAAGTTGTATGTATCTTTCAAATTCCTTGAGTTAATGTAATTGTTTTGCAATAGAAAAAACTTTAAAGCGTTTAAAATTTGTTGTTTCATTTGGAGATATGATGCAGTTAAAGTCGCCTGCTAAAATCAGGTGTCTAAATATTTTTGTACTGTTTTTGTACCAGTTCCGGAGATCCAGTACGAGTTAGAGTATAATATTTTTTTCTCGATTTTAGTTACTACTAATGCAAGCATTCCATCTTTGTGTATGTAAGAATCATAATCTCAGGTAATTGCAGGCCTTTTTTCAAAATAATTTAAACACCTCTTCTCTTATGTTTAAATTGAGAACTAAGCGTTACATAATTATTTAGCAATAATTTAAGTCTTGTGATATTAGGTGTGTCTCTTGGAGAAAGACTATGTAAGCTTTATGCAAGGAAAGATATTTGTTAATATTAGCTGTCTTTATAGGATTATTTAGCCCATTAATATTTAGGGAGAATAGTCTCTAAATTGACATTGATTAACATATTGTGTGTTAAAAAAAATTTTTGAATGACTTCTTACTATATTTTTAAGATCATTTGAAATATTATTTGTTATGGACAAAACTACAATAATCAACATAAAGTTCTCAACACTATGTACATTAAACCCTCTATTCGTGGGAACCTAGTGTTCCTGGCTTTATGTTTTCCATATAAGCCACAAATCTGTCTAACCATATCAACTAGTCGCAACTTTCCACTACTACAAATAGTATAATTTTTATAAAAAGAAAGAAGATATGCAAGTGAAAAGCAAGAGTGAGAAGAAAGAAAAAAAAACAATATCTGTAATAAAAAATCTATATAAAGACAAAATACCTGTTAGTGAATCTGGCTAAAAATAATTATAGGGTAAAATTACAACTATTCACATCTCTGTATAGTGGCTTCTATTAATCATTATATGTTTATTTAGACTTGCACTATTGTATATCATCAAATTTAAGTATAATGGTCAATATGCAGTATTTAGTTAAGAATGCATGTATAATTGATTTTAATTATCTAGACAAGTATAGTCATTTACTGAAACAATTGTATACATAGACAGATGTATTAAAATGAGGTACAAGTCATACAAGTATATTGAAACAAGAAATTAACAGAAATGCATTCATTGGTGATTACATAATATTTACTTAGAGATAGTAAAATTCAGTATAACTGCTAGCACTTTACTCAATGTCTTTAACTATATACAACTCATATATTCAGAGTTATGTCACTTTTAAGTATCCTTGAACTTTACCAAGGTCTAGAATGGGGCTATTATGACCCATCATAATATAGTTTTAGCTACATAGATAATAATACATCCTGTGGTCATAAGAGCGCACTAGGGTGTTGTAATCTTTCAGTTCAAGAGTGGAATATCTTTACTTATGAGATGACCCATGTGAAAAGTTTTCTCTATATTGAACTTAACATATTGGTCCAATCATGTTACCATTATACATATAATCAGTATTCAAAAATTTGGGAAATAGTGTGGGTAGAAAACTATTCTCTTTTGTTTTAAATGTCATTAAAGTTTATAGCACCGCAACAGGGCTATTAACATAAACTGTAGCTTTGCTAAGTATTGGTAAAGCCATGTCTAATGTAATTGAAGTACCTTGATTTATTATCATCCATTCATAAAAGATGAAAATGTGTACTTTAATTGTTTCAGGGAGTACAACTTTCACTATGCCTTATTTTCTATCTGTAGCTGTCCCTGTACAATTTAGTCTATAGACATAGAATAGAATTACTAAGCCACAACTAAAAATAATTAAATAGTCTGATGTATTGTGATACAGTTAAGTCTATTTCATCTTTACTGTTCTATATTTTGACACGTGAGTTGTTCACTTAAGCACGCAAAGAAAAACATTAGTTTGAAATATACAAATGCAAGTGTGTCAATTGTGGCCATTTTACTATAGGTGTATGCAATCCCATTAGTTTAAATATTAAATCAGTGCTTTAATATACACATCTCAGTTGTTTATTTTATTGTAGTTCAATCTAGCTATACTTCAGTTAAGCCTAGAGTATGGCTTAACTAAGACATCTGTGTAGTGAACTGCTTTGTTTCTTTACATAAAATTAGCTGCACCAACTCCTGCCAGCTTCTACAGAATAGCCTATTGACTAGGTGTCTTTAGTAGCATACTCTGATTAGTTTTTATCTACACACATCAAAACTTAAAGGAACACTGAGGGATTTTGGCTCTCGTACTTGTTTTCTATTCACCTATGGGACGCTGAGATCATATTCTCCAGTCTAAGCAATATTCCTTTGAAATTTACTGTTTACAGAGTCTGAGGATCAAGGATATCTAGAAATGGATACACTAGACAATCTCGACATACTGAAATGTCGAAATTCAGTACGTCGAGACTGAATAGTGGAAAGTACAGTTAACCGAAACTACACTATGCCGAATCCGCCACTATCGTGGTGTCGCATTCATGACGTGTGGTGCGGTTTGTGGATTTATCTGGGGTTTCAGGTAAGTGTTGTGTGTTTGAGGATAATGGGTAGGGATTTTAGTGTGTGTGTGTGTGTGTGTGGTGGTGTTTGTGTGTTTAGTGCAACCTCGGAGTTAGAATATATAAGTAGATGGGTGTGGGGGGTGCAGGGGGGCTTGCCCCCTGCTTATAGGTAGGTGAAGTGCGTTTGTGTGTGTGTGTTGTTATGTTTGTTTAGTGAGGTAGGTGTATGTGTGTGTGATTATGTCCTGGTTTGTGTGTGTGTGTGTGTGTGTGTGTGTGTGTGTGTGTGAATGGTCGCGATTGTAGTATTCGTGATTGTGGGTTTTTGACTATTCAGTCTTGAAATACTGAAATTCGACATTTCAGTATTTCGAGATTGTGTAGTGAATCCCTAGAAATATATATCTATGTCAAACATTTTTTTCATTCTGTAAATAACATACTGTTTAATATAAAAAAAATTGAACATTTATGCATCACTCTCTCTTTAGAAATATGATCATCTCTGTCCAGAAGTTGCTGCTAACCTCCACATAGAAGTTATTATATTGCTTACAGATATAGCTATCAAAATGTAGAACAGGTCTGCTATAACATTATATGCTTATTAGCATAAATATCTAGGCATTGTAATGCTAACCACAATCATTTAGATATACTATAAATGAAAAATCTTTTGGGTGAGATGATTTTCCTTTACTAATTTTCATTCTTTACTCATTGTATTTTGGGTTCATGAGAAATATAGGTGCTGAAACAGAAATGAAAACATCTCCTTCTAAAAGGTTCACATTAATGTAATGCTATTAAGATTGAGTCATACATATGCTTGAGAGTTCACATGACATAATCTGTATTCTTCTTTGCTGAAGAATTCTCAGGAAATAATGCTTCTACCAGTCCTGTAAACCTTTCAAAAATACCAACAACTTTCAATGTTCTCGTTATATTTTACAATATATTGATCAAATTCCCCTTGGTCAGCATATCACCTCCTCAGGTCTACCCTAAAAAGATGTCACTGGACTAGTGGGATCAACCCAGTCAACAAAGAGAAAGTAAACAACAATTAGATAAATCAAGACACAGATTGTTTAAACTGCTTACAGAGGATTTCATTTCAGGACAGCTCCCCCCCACCTCACACTGAATGTGTGCTCTCTCCGTCCTTTCACAAACCTTGTATACAAAAAATAACTTTAGGGTTGCGAAAGCATTAATAATATTCAACACAGTTACTCTGCGCACACTCATGGCAGTGTGCAGATTCAACTTTAGTATTAATTGCCTTTGCAATATCATTGACAGTATTTAGGCAACAAAGTCTTCAGTGCTAATCCATGGCATTAGTGGTAATACTTTTAAATTAAGTGATGCATTTGCAAAAGTGTTTTTCAAGAGTAAAGAGTGTTTTAGTCTTGATAATGGATTCGAGCCCTTCTGGCGTTCTGGTAGGATCATGGAGTTTCTTAAAAAGTTCAAAGGTTAAAAGCCATTGTTTGGACATCGTGGCGATTTCTTCATAAGATGAAGCCACTTTTCATATGTAGATGCTCGAACCCAGCTTTGAAGTTGTCGAGACAATTTAAGGTGAGTTAGCGGGAATATTCACTCGCAAAGTGAAGCTTTTGGTTTAGTAGTCTCGTGGACATGATTTACATGTCGCAAATGGGTCAAACGGCCCCATGTAGTTTTCAAAAGTTAATTCCAGCAATTTACAAGTGCAAGATATACCCCAGTATGACTGTTTTCTATATATTAAATGGGAAAAGGGATCGGATACAAAAAACAATGATATAAGCAGTATTTAAATGTAAATCATGGCCTGACTCGCATATTAAATATAATTGGCAGCAGTAAAAGATACTGCATATTTAATGCTTTTGCAGCATGGAATATGTAGTCTTCATCCCTAATATAAACAATGAAGCCCCTCACCCTTCACAAGGAAAATATCACCAATGGCATGTCCCCCTTGTCTACGTTAACCCAAGCTGTAGAATAGCAGTGGAGTATATGGGAATGTTTTCTAACATATTTTTATAGTATGATTATAGTTATTACATTTTATAGATATATTACATATATATACCTAAGCATATACACACTTGCACATAGATACTTATAAGCACACATATTGATTACAGAAGCTGTCATTTCACCAAAATACACTAAAAGGCTACTTGGTTATCTCAACAAATTATCCTAATATTTAGATGACTTGTGTAGTAAATTATTTCCTTTTTTTAAGTCACAAAGGAACAAGAGTGTATTACCTTTTATTTTGTTGTAGAAAATCCTAAAGGAAACATAAACAGTGATTTGTTAAAATTTTTTAACTTAGGATATAATTATTTGTCTCTGGATTTTTTCTTGTCTTTTACAGACCAATCTCTTTTCGATGCTTGTCTTTTTAATGTATATGTAGTATCCATTTGTTCTTCTGTAGGAAGTTTTTTTTGTTGTATAGAAGTGTTAGCTTCTTTAAGAGTCTCGAAGGTCTTCTTTCCGTCTGATAAGCAGATTCTTATTTTAGCAGGGAATACCAGTTGTTTTAGTACCAGCTTTTTTTAGTGATTTTGTAAGAGGTATACATGCCTTTCTTTTTGTGATGACAGCAGAAGAGTAGGCATTATCAAATCTAAGTGATTGATTTTCTGTTTTTAGAGGAGAGAAGAGAGCCCAAGCAGATTTTAGGATAAGATCTTTATCTTGGCTTGATATAAATTTCACAATAATGGATTTTGGATGGGTGACCTTGCTATAAGAAATGGCTGTGGCTAAAGATCTGTGGGCTCTTTTGATGCCGAAAGAAAGAGCTTCCGGTAGATTTAAGGTTTTAGAGAGCCATGTAGTTAAAAATGTCACTGTTATCTCCTTCCATTCCTTCTGGTATGCCATAAATTCTGATGATGCTCCTCCTTGATTGGTTTTCCAAGTCATCAATTTTGTTGATAAGACTCTTATGTTATAGAAGGAATTCAGTATTCTTTTCTTTCTCGAATAATCTGTAGTCTGTCAGACACTGATTCCTCTAATGCTGTTATTTGATTTTTCTGTTTTAAGGCATCACTTAATATTTCAATCTGTTTTGTTGGACATGCTACACTTAAAGAAATCCCAATCCCTCTGAGCCACACGCTCCAGGGATCTAAACCTTGTCATCACAATAAACAAAACATGCTGGAGGGATAGGTTCCTGACCCAGAGACTCCCCAGACTCTGGAATAGATTGCCCATACATGTCAAGCAGAGTGCCTCTTTGGCCCTCCTCAAAAGGAACCTGGACAATTGGATGGGAGAAAGAAAATTCACCCCTGGGATCACGTCAGTCACCCTGTTAGACTGGGGTCCAGGGAAGTAAATAGTGTGGGAAGAAATAGCCAGGGAATTGTTATGGCTAGGCTTGTATAGGCCCTAGGGCTGATAGCCTAGTACCAACCTATGAATCTTCTGTGATTTTATCAACTTTAATGTCTAATTTATCTATTTTCAGTATTAGGTCTTGAATATTTGCTAGTATTGACTGTAGTTCTTTTTTCATCAAGTTTTCCTGCTAGTTGGATTTAGCAAGATTCATTTTTTTTCAGTGTATAGTTCTCCCTCTCCTTTCTTTGAAGTCTGACAGGAAAATATAAAGATTGTCAGCTGGAAAATACACCAATAGATAACTTGAAACTTTTAGATTGTAGGTGAATGTCGTTAAAGGTGTTATTGGTGAAGTTTGTGAATAATTCCTGTCAGAAGTTTTCTGATATTGCAGAGCAGAAAATGTGTGCTGCTTTCAGTGTGCCATCCAAGCCACATCCCCCCCAGAAAGCATCATTTTCTTATATAGTTATTATTACCATCTTTTATATATAACTGCACTTTTGCTAAATGTCTAGTTCCAACTTTTATGTTACATATATATACTGTTTGGCAGGTTGGTCTTTTATACAGTTGTTTCATGTCGTATCCATTTGCACCTGTCACATTGTACATAAGTTTTTGTTTTTTTTGAAAGACCTCAAACAGAACAAACAACCCCCCCAAGAAATCCTCCTAAAACATTTGAACTTAACAGACAAAACTATGTACATCTTCAAATATAGAAGCTTTTGTGTCCTAATGAGAACATAAGTTCTAAGCTGATAGCTAAACAGACAGACGAAAGTTAACCAAAAAGAAAGGTTAGCCATGCCAAGATGCATGGTATAGCCTGTGCTATTACCAAGTGCTATTTGATTTTATATTTCTTTATAACTCTCCCAGTTGAGGAAACACTTGAATGCTTTCAGTAAACACTTTCTCCAAGCCATTTCTCTTTGTCAAATTGTCTTCTAGTGACATGCAAGCCAGACCCAGAACTGCTAAGGGTAACCTCATTTATCAGAAAAAAAAGCCTTACAATGTTTAATATTCTTTTTCTTTTGCATGCTTTGTGATAAACTTGTTACTGGATAACCCCTAGGGTTTTTACCTAGTCATTTCCTTATGCAAACGTGGGAAAAAGCACACTTTTTCTTTTGTCATACTGTCTTAACCAGACCCTCCTGCTCTCCCCCATCATCATTTTTTTTTCATTGCAGTGCCACCATTTCTCAAAACTGAACCAAGAAAAAGAGAAGGGTGAATAAGAAAAAACAAAAGCATCTGTTTATATTAGTATCTTCAGTGTATTAAAGAAAAAACGGAGAGAACTTTACTTCGTCTAACTGGTTTTATATTATCTTTAAAGCTGTCACACCTGGGAAAATCCCTGATTGTTTTCAGGGAACATTATGTCCTAATCAATTTCTCTGTTCTTTTTTTCTTTTTTTCACTCAGCCAATCCCCTTCCACCAGACTATCTCCAGTTTCTCTTTATCAGATTGTCTCCATAGAGGCATAACGACCAGTTGCATAAATGCTACTTAGTATACATATTTGCAAGTGCTAGAAAAAAAAAGCTAATAATATTCAATATTCTTTTTTTATTTACTTGCTCTCTGTCTTAAAACAAAGGCTCTTAATCAGGTATTTCCCTATGCAAGAATGAAAAAAAGCACATTAATTTGAACTCTTCCATGCCCCCTTAACATACAACTCAACTGTACAGATTTTTTTGCAGATTGTCCAGATTTGTGCCTCATATTTTTGGCCCATTTTTCATAAAGTTGTGGTTTTCTGGCAAATTAGTGGCAAATCATTGAAGACTGAAGTTAGAAAATAATGACAGACATTTGAGTGTCAGACTTCAAACTCTTCAAAAAATTCTTACTCGTGAAAAACCTGTTGTTCTATCAACTTTCTAAGATTGTAAGAGCAGTATTTAAAAAATTGCCCTTATTTTTGAGCTTTTGTCCCACTTTTATTTATGGCTTTGTCCAGATTTCTGTAGGTTTGGAGGTATGCCTCTTAACCAGGTTCCTTTTTTTTTGTTTTGTTTTGTTTTATTTGTCATTACATTGGCTGTGCTTCTAAAAACTGCACAAGATGAAAGAGAAGAGGGGAGAAAAATAAAAACACCACCTGTTTACAATCCCCATTACACCCAAAAATAGCATGCAAAGAAAATCATGCACTATTAAGAAAAGATAGTGTTTTCTTTACTTACAGTTAGTGTTCTCACCTCTCTTCCCCTCCCCAAAGCATTTTTCCGAGCATTAATGACATGAAGTAGGGCATATAGTCCCCCACTCAGCAAGCAGATTTTGAAGAAGTCCAGTATTTCCACATTTTCTTCTGCTGTCATATTCCATAAATATAATTATTGCATTGTTAATCCCACATTGTTACTGATTTTATTACTGTTCTCCATCATCCATATCCTGTCTCTGCTTCATTTCCAATGTACTCTCAGTTCTTCTAGTGAACTCTTGTACTCCCTTCCTCCTCACATTTTCTGTTGAATTGCTGGAAAAAGTTTCACAGGTGCAGTCATTTTATGGCCTTTATTACCAGAGGAACAAGAAGCTGAATCTCCTGTTTCACAACTCAGTTTTTTTTGGACAAACTTTTATATTTCCTCCTTAGCATGCACTTCATAAAAAATTATTTTGTCTCTCCAGGGAAGAATACCTTGAAGACTGCTGGATACAGCAGTTTGAATCTCACACTTGTGTCTCGACATTCTCTGAATAGAGGAATGAATTTACTTCTCTTTTGCCTGGTGTACAATGAGTAATCATTCTCCACAAACACTCTGCTGTCTCTTCCGTTTAGTATTTTTACCTTCTGCCACGGTTTTGACAAAAATCAACTCTCTGCTGGCAGGATTGCATCCTTACTGTTAAAGGTCTAGGTTGGTTTCTTAAATGTAGATTTGGAGCATACACACAATGTGCCCGGTCAACTAATACAGCCTTCTGTGGAATACCAGTCCAATTGCTTATTTGTGCTTTTATAAATTTAATGCAGTCTGTTCCTTCCAGCTTCTCTGTTACAGCTGAAAATCAAGTTTTCCCTATGTGCTCTGTCCTCTAATTGTATTATTTTTTTAAACGTCTCTTCCTGAGCAGTCTCATTCAGCCAGCCTTTTCTTCATTTCAGCCTCTGATTTTTGCAGCTTTATCATCTCATCTGAATATCTGTTTAAAGCTTCTTTCATTTGTTCCAACCTGTTGTTGTTTGTGTTGATATACTCCGTCAGTGTTTTGTTTATTTTAACCAGGTCTGTATGCAGTGCTTCTTGGAAGTCATGTCTGAAGGTTGCATTACTTTTTGCTGAACAGCTGCAGAACTTTCCCTAGTCAGTGTTTCTTCCTCGATTTTTGTAGCTGATTTTTTCCAGGTCTTCAGTATTTATCTATTCCTTGTATCCAGGCAGTGTACTTACTAGTCAGTTACTAAAATTTACCCATAAACACAGTCTACTTGCCTTCTCTGCCGAGTTTCTGTTTTCACACTGGGAGAGCTAGAAACAAGCTGTTACTCAGTGCGCAACCAGCTTGGAACTCCCACTACATTTTCTGAGGAAAAACTGCTTTTTCTGTGAAAAAATATATTTTATTCTAGGAGAAATTTTTTTATGGACTGTTATGAATTGTAGGAGAGCTTTTTTCAGTATATGCTTGTGTAACAAAACTGTGTGAAAATATTGTTCATATTGATCACTGTTGCAGTAGCCTGTGGCAAATTAACAGCCTGCTGTGATGGAAAGGATGCTTAGTTTACTTTTTTCTTTTTCTTTTTGTGGCTGGATCAAAGGATTGGTAGTTTATTTTCCATAGTCAGACTGAAAATGGTGCTCATTTCCCGGGGAAACTTAGAAGTAATAGTCAAGTAAAACAAGAAAATGGCAAAGAGTTACTTATTTGTGTGGGTTTTATCATCTGGCCTTTCTTACACATTTGTCAAAATTCATTTTAGCTGTTTCTGCTTGTCTGCCCGTGGATTCCCCCTTTCTACCTGTTCTCAAGTTTAGTACTTTTTGAAAGGGATTTTTACATATCAGTCCACCCAGAATGAGGTGGTTTCTCCTGGGGTATATGTTTGAAAAACTATTACTACTGCATTTTGAACCAGTCAGTCAGGCTGATTTGAGGTTCTTTACTTGGTAAAAAAACACGCATTGCTCTGAATTTTGTGAGAAGTATATCTCACTTGCACATGCTAACGGTAAGTCAACCATACCACATTTTCCACTTTTTTTTTGAGGACAAATCCTTTTATGCCTAAAGTGGTTTCAGTCTAGAGCCTAAAAACAAGGGAGAAAAATATTACAGACTCTGGATGCTCACAGGCAGCACAGATTTAGACAGCAGTAAATCCATCTTGAGAGCCGCTCAGCTGTTTGTCTCTTAGGTTAAAAAAAAAAAAAAAAAAGACAACCAGTGTCAAAGCAGAGAATTTCTAGGTGAGTGTCTTGTGCTGTTTCTTTTTGGTATTCTCACCATAACAAGACACTTCCAGGCAGGGTTAGGTCTACTATGTCATGGCTTTGGCATCTTCTGTAGCTTTTTGGAAGTAGTTGGCTCTAGACGTATTTCGAGACAGCAAACTGGTCCTCTGTACATACTTTCACAAAACATCAGAAGTTGGATTAATTTCCCAGGCCCAGAACAAGCTTTGCTAAGACCATTTCCCATGTACCCTTAGATTCTTGATTTCCTTCCTCCTCCCAAGTTATTACTAAGTTATAGTAATCTACCCAAATGGCCTAGGCTGATGGAACAGTGATCTAAAGCTGAACATAGTACAGTTGTGCAAGTAAACTTAACATAACAATAGAGGTTCTAACAGATCACTGTTACAGGAGCCACCTCCTCTCTCATAGATTCATAGGTAGGTACTAGGCTATTGGCCCTAGGGCCTATACAAGCCTAGCTAAAGGTACCCTGGCTTTCGCCACCCAAGAAAATTATTTTCCTGTGCCACTGTCGGGCAGAGCAACAGAAGTGATCCCCGGGGTGAATTTCCTATCTCCCATCCAATCATCAAGCTTTTTCTTGAAGAGTGCTAATGAGCTTTGTTTGATATAGATAGGTAGTTTGTTCCAGAGTATGGGAAGTCTCTGGGACAAGAATCTATCCCTCCAGCATGTTCTGTTTATTGTGGTGACAAGGTTTAGGTCTCTAGAGGATGTAGCTCGGAGGGATTGGGATTTCTTTAAGTGGAGCATGTCCAACAGCTCTGGGTTTGACCAGTGGCGGCTGGTGACTTCAAATCACAGGGGGGCTGCAGGAGACGCTGAATGGGCGGGGTCAAAGGGAAGGGGTGTGGTCAACCACAAAGGGGAGGAGCTATGCACAAAACCACAAAAAAACTAACTTTAATTAAATACGCTGCCCTGGGTGGCAAACCATCATTATGAAAGTCCAATCAAGACAAAAATAAGTGTAGAAGAATAAAAATATTTCAATGCATTGGCTGCATGACAGCTTACTTAATATCTAGATGGAAACAAAAGGTTGTGAGGCATGAAAAAATAAATTACTTTTTAAATACATTACTGGAATGCCAGTCAAAATCAAGTATAAGAAAAACCAGAAGCACTCAACTCAAACTACTTCTCCTTGCACTGCAGTTCTAATTATAATATATTCAGCTTTATTAAAGTACCAAGCAACATGCTGAAAGTAGAAATCTATGTGATGCCCCACTTGTAAAAATGTTTCTTATCCAAAAAGACCTGCTGCCTGACAACGTTTCATGGGAAAACATGATAAAAGTAAAAATGAAAAGCAAACAAGAAACAAGCTCAAGATACATTGCTTAAAGGATTACTGTACAGGTTATGGACCACACATGATTGGCATTCTGTTTAGTTTACGGGTAAAGCCTGTAGAGATGACTGGAAGTCTCCAACAAGTGTAATGAGCTTTTAAAATAATGGAATCCTGTCCTTTAATACCCAAGGCTTATACATTATCTAGTCAAGTATTCTCTGCATGGCAACAACAGAAAGGCTTTCAATGTTGGCAATTCTTTAACAGTATGCTTATTAAAGCTTACTTGCATCTTACGATGTCAGACAAGCTTACCTTATGGTCATTAAAGCATTGCTACTTAAACACAGAGCAACAGGCACTTTGAGTAATAAGCATAAATCAACAGTACAAAAATATGACAGAAACCAGACCATTCTGCAAAATCAAGGACAGATGAAAAGCCACTGTAGTACTTATGCAGTGTGTCCTCCCCATCCAAGGTAGATACAACTACTCCTTGCCTTGCTTGGACACATCCAGAGTCACTACATGGGGAGTGGGGTGCAACAAGCATGTCACAATTTGAAATCTCTCTGGCTGACTGTGATGGCCCTGACACATTTGTCATACCTCTCAACTTCAAGAGCAAGAAATCTGGACAAAGCCATACACAGAAGTGGGACAAAGGCACAACAAGAAGGACAATTTTAAATATTGCACTAATAAACTTAGAAAGATAATAGAATAGGTCTTGCATTAGTATGAATTTTCTGAAGGGTATAAAATCTGAAACTCAAATGTCTGTCATTTTCTAACTTCAGTCTTTAGTGATTTGTCACTAATTTGCCAAAAACACAATTTTATGAAAAATGGACCAAAAATGTGATGCAAAAATATAAAATAGACACACAATACAGCTTCTACCTGTCAAAGAAGGGACACTTTAATATTAGTACTGCTACCTTGAGCAGCTGACAAAATAAAAGAATCTACATGCATTTCAAGTAATCTATAACTTTGATTATTACAGTTATTTCTTAATTGTAAACCCTCCATGTTTTCTTCCAAAATTGCTATTTTGGAGGGATTATTAGGGGAAGAGCAACATTTTGAGCCAAAAATTGGGGACAGTTGAGAGGTTGGCTATGCCTAATTCTATAAAGCAATTTATTTGCATGTACCTCTCAACCTGTTAATGCAGTAAATCTGAACAAGGCCAAATATATTGGGGGCACATATAAACAGTACTAAAAATTGCTCTTGTATAAATTGAGACAGTTGATAGAGCGGCTCTTACTTTAACATGCATTTTATGAAGGTTATGAAGTCTGAAACTTATTATTTAGTGACTTCTGGCAAATCATTTAGGAATTAAAACTACAAATTTTATGAACAACAAACCAAAAATAAGAAGCAAAAATCTATTCATTCTTTGAAAATCTGGACAGTTGGGAGGTATAGTTCAGCTGGGCCTGTCTGAGTTTGCTGCCCTTCCCCTGACAAAATAATGGTTGAACTGGAGCCTCTGCAGCCATTCCAATTAACCATTACTTGGCTATTTCACTCCATTTACCATAAACACTAATGTGCATACTGCTTTACTTCAATGATTGGACTTCATTTGAAAGTTTTATTTTGTATTTTACAGCACAAACATTAAGTAATCTGTTAAACAAAGCAATGCAGTCTCACAATGAAAACTTAGCATTAAAACTTCTCTGCCCTTGAAACTCACATTCATTGAAACCCACATTCAAAGAAAATACATTTTGCCAGTGGCAGATAAAGATTAATTTTGGGCTGTTTTGAATCATAGGCCCTGCATATGAAACATACATGTGCTCTTTGATACACCTTCCTCATTGTACTAAAATTATATTCCTTGTACAATACAGTACACTTGTTAGAGGGTGTTTTAAATTTGTTTTGAACATTTTCCAGTAAGCAATGAAACAAAACATATGCACCCATAATGGCAAAACTGCCCAGTTGAGAACATTTATCATAAAAAGTCTACTCAGACTTCCACAGTCCACCATTATTAGTAAATATACACAATTCTACAGTCCACCATTATTAGTAAATATGCACAATTCCACAGTCCACCATTATTAGTAAATATGCACAATTCTACAGTCCACCATTATCAGTAAATATGCACAATTCTACAGTGCACCTTTATCAGTAAATATGCACAATTCTACAGTCCATATTCAGTGAATTCAGTTCTTGCCATAGCTGTCAACCTTAGCACAAAAACCTGAATGAAGCCAATAATGGGGGAATACAGTCCCAAAAAAAGGGACAAATTTAAAATATTCATCTTATAAACTTAGAAAATTGCTAGAAAAAAGGTTGTGCTACTATGTATTCTGAAGAACATGAAGTTTGAAATTCAAATGCCGGTCAATTCTACTGCGGACAGAACAAAACAATTTTCAGCAGAGGCAGGGATTAATACTGCAGACACGTCTTTGTAAAATGGCAGGGCATCAGAGCAAATCCACACAAACACAGGCAGGAGATGCAGACTCCAAACAGAAGCCACCCCAACCAAGAATCAAACCAGAAAACCTATAGCTGTGAGGCAACAATACTACCACCGCACCATCAATTATGCAAGGAATTAAACATTCAGAAACCTGAAGTCTGAAATTCAAATGCCTGTCAATTTTACTGCGGACAGAACAAAACCAATTTTCAGCAGGGATTAAAACTGCAGACACGTCTTTGTAAAATGGCAGGGCACCAGAGCAAATCCACACAAACACATGGAGGAGATGCAGACTCCACACAGAAGCCACCCAACCAAGAATCAAACCAGAAAACCTATAGCTGTGAGGCAACAATACTACCACTGCACCATCAAATCTGCAAGGAATCAAACATTCAGAAACCTGAAGTCTGAAATTCAAATGCCTGTCAATTTTACTGCGGACAGAACAAAACAATTTTCAGCAGAGATGCAGGGATTAATACTGCAGACACGTCTTTGCAAAATGGCAGGGCACCAGAGCAAATCCACACAAATACAGGGAGGAGATGCAGACAGAAGCCACCCCAACCAAGAATCAAACCAGAAAACCTATAGTTGTGAGGTAACAATACTATCACTGCACCATCAATTATACAAGGAATTAAACATTCAGAAACCTGAAGTCTGAAATTCAAATGCCTGTCAATTTTACTGCGGACAGAACAAAAACAATTTTCAGCAGAGGCAGGGATTAAAACTGCAGACACATCTTTGTAAAATGGCAGGGCACCAGAGCAAATCCACACAAACACAGGCAGGAGATGCAGACTCCAAACAGAAGCCACCCCAACCAAGAATCAAACCAGAAAACCTATAGCTGTGAGGCAACAATACTACCACCGCACCATCAATTATGCAAGGAATTAAACATTCAGAAACCTGAAGTCTAAAATTCAAATGCCTGTCAATTTTACTGCGGACAGAACAAAACCAATTTTCAGCAGGGATTAAAACTGCAGACACGTCTTTGTAAAATGGCAGGGCACCAGAGCAAATCCACACAAACACATGGAGGAGATGCAGACTCCACACAGAAGCCACCAACCAAGAATCAAACCAGAAAACCTATAGCTGTGAGGCAACAATACTACCACTGCACCATCAAATCTGCAAGGAATTAAACATTCAGAAACCTGAAGTCTGAAATTCAAATGCCTGTCAAATTTACTGGACAGAACAAAAACAATTTTCAGCAGAGGCAGGGATTAAAACTGCAGACACATCTTTGTAAAATGGCAGGGCACCAGAGCAAATCCACACAAACACAGGCAGGAGATGCAGACTCCACACAGAAGCCACCCCAACCAAGAATCAAACCAGAAAACCTATAGCTGTGAGGCAACAATACTACCACTGCACCATCAAATCTGCAAGGAATTAAACATTCAGAAACCTGAAGTCTGAAATTCAAATGCCTGTCAAATTTACTGCGGACAGAACAAAACAATTTTCAGCAGAGGCAGGGATTAAAACTGCAGACACATCTTTGTAAAATGGCAGGGCACCAGAGCAAATCCACACAAACACAGGCAGGAGATGCAGACTCCACACAGAAGCCACCCCAACCAAGAATCAAACCAGAAAACCTATAGCTGTGAGGCAACAATACTACCACTGCACCATCAAATCTGCAAGGAATTAAACATTCAGAAACCTGAAGTCTGAAATTCAAATGCCTGTCAAATTTACTGCGGACAGAACAAAAACAATTTTCAGCAGAGACGAGGGATTAAAACTGCAGACACATCTTTGTAAAATGGCAGGGCACCAGAGCAAATCCACACAAACACAGGCAGGAGATGCAGACTCCACACAGAAGCCACCCCAACCAAGAATCAAACCAGAAAACCTATAGCTGTGAGGCAACAATACTACCACTGCACCATCAAATCTGCAAGGAATTAAACATTCAGAAACCTGAAGTCTGAAATTCAAATGCCTGTCAAATTTACTGGACAGAACAAAAACAATTTTCAGCAGAGGCAGGGATTAAAACTGCAGACACATCTTTGTAAAATGGCAGGGCACCAGAGCAAATCCACACAAACACAGGCAGGAGATGCAGACTCACACAGAAGCCACCCCAACCAAGAATCAAACCAGAAAACCTATAGCTGTGAGGCAACAATACTACCACTACACCATCAAATCGGGGGAGGGGAATTAAACATTCAGAAACCCTTAAGTCTGAAATTCAAATGCCTATCAATTTTATTTAACATTTTTAATCAGGACAGTCTGACTTGGAACAAATAAACAAATTTTCAGCAGGCCCAGGAAGAAATAATGCAGACATGTCTTTGTAACATGGGAGGCACAAAAGCAAACCCACACAAACACAGGGAGAAGATACAGACCCCACAAAGAAGGAACCCCAGCCAAGAATCAAACCCAAGAACCTGCAGCTGTGAGGCAACAATGCTACTACTACACCATCAAATATCAAGCATTACAACATTTACAAACCACAGATATTATGAGGAACAGATCAGATCAAATATGAGGTAAAAATCTGAAATTTTTACAAATGGTGGTGGGTAGGGAACTCAAGTCTTTAACACCTGCATACAGGGTACAGGGTTCAAGCCTGAGGCATTCCCTACCACACCACCATAAGCACCTGGGGCATTTTCACACACACACACACACACACACACACACACACACACACACACACACACACACACACACACACACACACACACACACACACACACACCAGTAAAGCACAAGCACCATACACAAACTCCAGTAAAAGCACCATACACAAACTCCAGTAAAGCACCATACACAAACTAAAGCACAAGCACCATACACAAACTCAGTAAAGCACAAGCACCATACACAAACTCCAGTAAAGCACAAGCACCATACACAAACTCCAGTAAAGCACAAGCACCATACACAAACTCCAGTAAAGCACAAGCACCATACACAAAGAAAAATAAACATTGTAAATTGAAAGGCACCTTACCTGAATCCTGAATGAATACATCCAGAGTTAACGTCCTACAATCCATACATCCTTCCCCAGCAATACTGAAGACCAGCGAGATCCACATGCTCCTTCCGGCCGAGATCCCTGAGGCACTGTCCGAGTCCCTGCTGCTCCTCTTGCAGTCCGGATCGTCCCATAATCCTGGCGGGTCTGTGCACTGTAAAGTGCACAGGCGCTCCTGTGTCCCCTATGGGGCGGCCGGCTACCCTGAGCATGCGCATAGACCGATAAGCGGGACTCGGTCTATCTTGCTTGAACATCATAATTTTAAAAAATATTTTTTTTATTTTTTCATTTCTTTTTCTTTCTTTTTTTCTTTTTGAGGGGGCTGCAGTCCGGCAGCCCTATGCCACGAGCCGCCCCTGGGTTTGACATAGCTTTGTGTGTTAGGCAAAGAGCGCCTCTGAGTAGGCGATATGCGACAGAGTAAAGCTGCAGTTTTTTTAGACTGTCTGCGTAGGGCATCTGTTTGAGGCCTGTAATCCTCTGCGTGTGGTATTTCTGCGGCCTTTCCAGTTGTTGTAGATGTCTTGTGAGGTACATACCAAAAGGGGTGTTGTACTCTATAATGGGTCCAATCAGTGACGAGTAGAGGGGAACAATGACCTCTTTTTTTCCTGGATGAGAAACCTTTTATGATGGTGTGCCACAGAGAAAGATTTCCTGATTTCTGTAGCAATGTGATTATCAAAGGAGAGCATTTTAATTGCTGGAACCTGTGTTCTGAGAGACTGCTTTCCAATCTATCTACAAATATACAGAGCTGAGTATATATTTTTTTTGGTTTTAGAGTTTGTTAATTGTTGCTTAGATCTCTGTTGAAACTGTTGTCTCCCTGTTCTGAGAGACTGCTTTCCAATCTCTATGCAAATATACAGAGCTGAGTATATTTTTTTGGTTATAGAGTTTGTACTGTTAGTTGTTGCTTAGAGCTCTGTTGAAACTGTTTTCCCCACCCCCACCCCCACCCTATTTTCTGCCGTGTCTTCAGTTGGTATAACTGTTTTTTACAGCTTGTGTTATCTAACTCCAGGATCACTTGCATAAAATTAGACCTGTTAGTAACAGCCTGCATTTAATTGCTGGAACCTGTGTTCTGAGAAACTGCTTTCCAATCTGTCTGCAAATATACAGAACTGAGTATATTTTTTTGGTTTTAGAGTTTAATTGTTGCGTAGATCTCTGTTGAATCTGTTGTCTCAGACTGCTTTCCAATCTATCTGCATATATATAGAGTTGAGTATATTTTTTTGGTTTTAGAGTTTGTACTGTTAGTTGTTGCTTAGATCTCTGTTGAAACTGTTTTGTCCCACTCACCCTCTCTATTTTTGGCTTGTAGTTTAAATTTGGTGGCTTTTGCAGTTGCCTGCCCCACTGTAGATTTGATCTGAGACACTCCCCCAGTCCCATCTCTTTACCACATTCTACCTAATAAACTATTTCTGCACTTGCTTTTAGTCCTTTTTAATTTAATTACATTTTTTCAAACTGTGTGTGGACTAATATTGCTACATACTCAAGTGTGCTAACTTGCACTGCATGTGAATTGTTTTTACTACTGTTTTTGCTATTTTCTGTAACAAAAAAAAAAAAAAAAAAAAAAAAAATTGTAAGCCTGTTTCCTACCATTCCTGTAACTAGTGTTCCAGATACAGAATTGCTGTATCCAGGACTGTATGTAAGCTTCTGAGCCCCCCAAGCCTTTCTGTGTTGGAGGGAAGCCTTCTAGCTTATCAGTGGGAGTGGTAAGCATTAGGTAACCTGTCTACCACATAAGGAGTGGTTCTGGCCCAGAAATTGTAGTTATTGGCCGCTTGGGCAATCTCTTCCATCTCTCTCAACTATCTGATTTGAAAGCTTGCATTTGCACTTGTTTCTGTCCTGTAACTTGCCTAGTGCAGATACAGATTCTTAGCTTTAGCACTTAAGTTTGCTTATTCGTGGTCAGCACTTGTTCAGAACTTGTAAGCACTAAATAACCTACTAATTACTATAGCACTCAACCTTCCTCATTACCTAGAGGAAAACAGTTTTTGTACTTACTTTTCTCACTTGCTTAGAGAAAAACAGCTCTTGTACTCACTTTCCTCACTTATCTAGAGGAAAATGTTTTTTTATTCAGGCATGTCCAAGGGTCAGCTCCCAGTGTTCTCTCCTGTCTATCTGATGAACCTGGGCATCTTGAGGCAATGTAGAAATTGCCTCGTGCACAGACAATCCTCTCCTCCTAACACTCAACACTACAACCTGGGAGAGATGCACTTGTCTAGCCAAACTGGAGGTAAAGCTCTCTCCAACCAAGACTGAACTTGACAGTCATGAGGGAGAAGGTAAACATTTGCACCACACCAACACTCATCACATAGTCTCACTAAATCTACGCCACCAAAATCCACACATAGTAACACAAAAACATTCGTGGAGGCTCTCAATAATAATCTGTCTAAGCAACAGAGACCTCCAAAGCAGAAAGGCAAGCAACCTCCATCCCCCAACACAACGTAAATGGCACATGGCCCATAGACTGTGTGCCACTCAACCACAGCCAATAAGGCAAAACAATGTACCCAACACACCTGCCGCCCCTGGGATTCCAGATACTGGCCAAGGCTCTTGCTGCCCCTATAGTGCCTTTTTTAGGCAAGGTTCAAATAATAAATTCACCACCGTAACAGGGACAGGCAAGCAAAAACTGAGGGTAATGCTACTCATTGCTTGAAGTCTGAATCTCAAAATGCACTCACTCGAGGCACTCCTTAAAATGGATAACACTGATATCTGTGCAGTGACTGAGACCTGGTTCAAGGCTCCAGAGAACACCCCTGCACTACCAGGCTATACCACACTTTTCGACCATGTAACCTGGACCGAAACACCAAAGGCGGAGGTGTGTCCATATTCATTAAGGATATCCACACCTCCAGACTAGTTGCTCAGCATAATGCATCCGAGGTTATCCAAGTGCAACTAACTCTGGGCAAAACTGCAATCCAAATTGTAGCTTGATACAGATCCCCCACCATGCCCCAGGATTCCCGCTCCTCTTTTCTTGATGTACTGGAAAATATTAGGGTTCAACCAAACACCCTAATAATGGGTGACTTCAACTACCCTGCCATTAACTGGGAAAACTTCTTGTGTACCAACTCCGTAGCTCAACGTTTTCTGGACTTCATAAACTCCAGTGCCCTGGATCAACTTATCCACACCCGCCCCAGGGGTAACAATATCCTAGACCTAGTCATTACCAACATGAGTGACCGGTGTTCCACACCTGAAGTCAACTCCTCGTTGGTCCGATCCGACCATAAGCTAATCACCCTTGATATCCACATCCCGTCCCCACCCCCCATTAAGGAAACCACGATAAAAAATTTCTCCAAAGCCAACTTCATGCTTCTTAAGACAGAAGTGGTGAACTTCATGACACCCATGCAGATGGACAATACAGTTACAACTGCTGAATCCTACACAAATGCACTGTATAAGCACTTATGCGAGTGCATGGATCGTGCTATCCCAAACAGAACCAAGACACTATCTTCCAAAAAAGGAAGCCAATCTGGTGGTCCCCTGCCATAAACAAACTGTACAACAAAAGGAAGAAACTGTTGCAAAAGAAAGTAAAATCCCATGAGTGGAGGAGCTCCCTGGTCAGCCTCAGTAAGAAGCTGAGATTCCTTATAAGATCCCCAAAGTTAACTACGAAAATGAAATCGCCACTAATTCTAAGGACAACCACAAAGCATTCTATAGCTATGTCATGAATCTCGATGGCAACACCCAGATCTGCTGAGTTACAGCACAACGGCACGGAAATTATAGAAACAACTGATATTGCCAACATCCTGGCAGATAGGTTCAGTTCTAACTTTACTCCCCCCCACCCCTCACCCCCTAAAGAGCCCATATCTATACAGGAAGAATGTAGAGTCCTTGTAATCACAACTACGCAGATAAAAGCTGCACACTCTAAAGCCAAAAACACAGTGTCCATGGGACCGGACAACATCCCAGATTGCGTTTTACAAGAACTGGCTCCCCACTTATGCACCATGTTCAGTAATAGCCTCGCATCAGGCTTTGTGCTCACTGAATGGTGCACAGCAACAGTTATCCCACTCCACAAAGGGGGAGCCACCACTGATCCCTGGAACTATTGACCTATTAGCTTGACAAGCCTGGTCTGCAAGGCCATGGAATGTATCATCATGGAAGTCATAAAGACATTGGTAGCCTCCAAACTCTGGATCCCACCCAGTTCGGGTTTGTGAAAGGCAGATCTTGCCTCCTGTACCTGATCGACTTCTTTGAGGCATACACCAAAGCCGTAGATGAGGGTAAGGTGGTTCACACAGCCTATCTTGACCTCGCCAAGGCTTTCGACACCATCCCCCATTCTGGAATTATAGCTAAACTCACTAAACTAGGTATAAATCCCTACGTCACAAGATGGGTTGCCAACTGGCTCACTGACAGAACCCACACTGTAAAAGTTGCAGACTCCAAATCTGACCTCAAAGCAGTGACAAGTGGAGTACCACAGGGTTCCGTCCTGGGACCTCTCCTGTTTGGTATCTACTTCTCTGAAGTACAGGCTAACACAGAAGGCCTCTGGCTAACGAAGTTCACAGATGACTGCAAACTAGGAGCCATAGTCAAGTCCCCAAATGATGTGGACATCGTACAGAAGGGCCTCGCTGAGACAGATGCCTGGTGTCAGAGCCATGGCCTCAAGCTCAATGCCAAAAAGTGTAGTGTCATCCCCTTAGGTAAAAACCCTGTACCCATGAACTACCACATAGGCAGCAATCTACTTAACACCAAATGTGTGATGAGACCTTGGGACCCAGGTGGACAGTAGTCTCTCCTTTGATAGTCACATCGCCACAGTAGTCAGGAAGTACTTCTACATGGCACACCATCATAAAAGGGTTTTCATCCAGGAAAAAAGAGGTAATTGTTCCCCTCTACTCGACACTCATTAGACCCATTATAGAGTACAACGCCCCTTTTGGAATGTACCTCACAAGACATCTGCAGCAGCTGGAAAGGCCACAGAAGTACCTCACAAGGAGGATTACTGGCCTCAAACAAATGCCCTACACTGACCGCCTCAAAAAACTCCAGCTTTACTCCGTAGCCTATCGCCTCCTCCGAGGTGATCTCTGCCTAACATATAAAGCTATGTCAAACCCAGAGCTGTTGGACATGCTACACCTAAAGAAATCCCTCCGATCTACACGCTCTAGGGACCTAAACCTTGTCACCACAATAAACAGGATACGGTGGACGGATAGATTCCTGTCCCAGAGACTTCCCATACTCTGGAACAAGCTACCCATCTATGTCAAGCAAAGTTCTTCATTAGCACTCTTCAAGAAAAATCTTGATGAGTGGATGGGATATAGGAAATACACCCCGGGGATCACTTCTGTGTCTCTGCTGGACAGAGGTACAGGAAAATAACTTTCTTGGGTGGCGTAAGCCAGGGAACCTTGTTGGCTAGGCTTACGTAGGCCCTTGAGCCCCGATAGCCTAGTACCTACCTATGAACTACTGTCCACCTGTGTCCCAAGGTCTCTTATCACACTTTCAGTGTTAAGTAGACTACCGTCTATGTGGTAGTTCATGGGTACAGAGTTTTTACCAAAAGGGATGACAATGCACTTTTTGGCATTGAGCTTGAGGCCATGGCTTTGACACCAGGCATCTGTCTCAGCGAGGCCCTTTTGTAGGATGTCCACATCTTTTGGAGTTTTGATTATGGCTCCTAGTTTGCAGTCATCTGCGAACTTCGTTAGTCAGAGGCCTTCTGTGTTAGCCTGTACTTCAGAGAAGTAGATACCAAACAGGAGAGTACCCAGGACTGAACCCTGTGGTACTCCACTTGTCACTGGTCTGAAGTGGGATTTGGAGTCTTCTACTTTCACAGTGTGGGTTCTGTCAGTGAGCCAGTTGGCAACCCATCTTGTGACATAGGGATTTATACCTAGTTTAGTGAGTTTATCTATAATTCCAGAGTGGGGGATGGTGTTGAAAGCCTTGGCGAGATCTAGATAGGCTGTGTGAACCACCTTACCGTCATCTACAGCTTTGGTGACCGCTTCAAAGAAGTCTATCAGGTTTAAGAGACATGATCTGTCTTTTACAGACCCGAACTGGGTGGGGTCCAGAGTTTGGAGATTACCAATGTCATTGTTTATAAGTTCCATGATGAGACGTTCGATAGCCTTGCAGACCAGGCTTGTCAGGCTAATGGGGCAGTAGTTTCCGGGGTCCGTGGTGGCTCCCCCTTTGTGGAGTGGGATAACAGTTGGTGTGCGCCATTCAGTGGGCACATAGCCTGAGGTGAGGCTATGACTTAGCATGGTACTTGGGCGAGGTGCCAGTTCGTTCTGTAGTTCATGTAGAACGCATCCTGGATTTTTTCAGGTCCCATGGATGCTGTGTTCTTGGCTTTGGAGAGTGTTTATTGTTTTTACGAGTGCAGGCGTGATTACAGGAACTTTGCATTCTTCTAGTTTAGAGATGGACCCTTAAGGGGATGACCTTGTTTTGTTTTTGATGTATTGTCAGAGTATGGATGTATATACCCTTGTGTATGTAGGTGTATATGTTTTACTATGGCATTTTCCCTTCATAGTGTTTTTCCTTTCAGGTCAGTAGTCTTCCCTGTTGAGGCAAGAACGCTGTCCTAGTCCCATGTTGCAGTATTAATAACCTTTGGATAATCCTCTGCTTAGCTACCTGAACGTCTTGCCAGTATACAAAAGTGTTATTCACTGCAAGGTACACGGGACATCTGGCGTTGGCCGTTACATGCGTGGGCCATAAATGTGACATCTGCATGTACCTTTTCTCAGAACTTTTCTACCGCCAGTCAAATCCATCTCTGTCTTTGGATCTTTCAGTTTAAGGTAAGTACCCCATTGGGACCGTTTTCTTCATCTCTTTTTGGTCACTGCATGCCTGCTTAGGTTTGTCATCCAGGAAAGGAAAGTGTAGGTGCGGATGTCTGATCCCCCATAAGGATGCCCATGATCTCTTCCTTTTCTGCCTAGGGCCCAGCCACGACCATAAAACCTGCATGATTTGTCAGGCCTTCGTTCCTAAGACTATTCGCAGCCATCTTCATGCCCTAAATATCTGCTTAGAAAACCAGTGTCTTGAACGACTGGCTCTGGCAATGGAAGGGCCATCTGGCCAGACCGTCGAGCCACCAAAAATGGCCAAAGTTTCCAGGCCTGAACCTACTGTTGCACCTCCACCACCTGATGTTACCTCTGTGGCCGATGTTCACCTGGGGGAACGTACGGAACCAGACGAGTTAGGTATAGTGCATTGCGTTCGGGAGGCTGCAGAACCTTGGGCTGAAAGCACGTCCATGGAGGTTTTGCAGACACTGGGAACTAATGACAAGGGGGACTCTGGGCTTGCAATGGACATCCAAACTGGTCCTTCCACTGCTTTAGAACAATCTGAACCTAGGCCCTAAGCCCTCCAGGCCTTACCTCTTCCTTAAAAAGGAAACAAAAGACAAAAGATGTGTCTCCCCCTTCAGAAAATGTGCTGGATTGGCAAGCTTTCTCTCAAAGCTTATTTAATGCCTTCATGGGCCTTAGGCCTTCTATGCCTGCTTCGCCTACCAGCTGCCCTTCCAGTTATCAGTCCCAGGCCTCAGACTGAAGATCCTCTTCCTCTTGAAGCTGAGGCTTCTTCAGATTCCTCTTCAGAGGACTCCCTTTCCTATGCCTCTCAGATCCTTTCCCATCTTGGGTATGCCTCCCCCAAAAAGGACTCTGCTGAGGCAGACTCCCCAGGAGAAGACCTCACCTTTGTTGAAACC
The DNA here is from genome assembly GCF_019279795.1 of Protopterus annectens. NCBI lineage: Eukaryota > Metazoa > Chordata > Ceratodontiformes > Protopteridae > Protopterus > Protopterus annectens. The sequence continues at coordinate 1,475,634,682 of NC_056732.1, forward strand.
ATCTCTAAAATGGAGAGAGTTTTTTAAATGGGATTCCTCTGAAATGTCTGAGGTTCAAAAGAGGTATTATGAACTTTTACAAATGGACACCCCTTCACCTTCTGCCATCCCTCCAGTCTTATCAGCCTTTTTGGACACCTTCAGTGCAGCCTCAAAATAAACTAATCCCAACCACCAGCCCCTAGAAGGCCAGATGGGTTTTAAAATAAGGTCCCGAAGGGGTAAAATTTCTGATTAAATGCCCTGTTGCAGATCCTTCCACCTCTGTCCTTCCCATTGATAAGGACAGTAAGACCATGGAATGCATTGATAAAAAAAAGTATACACCTCTGCCACTTTGGCTTTTAGGGTGGTTAACTACCAGACACACGTCTAAGTATGCCCTGACCCTTTTGACTCAGTTTCTAAACTTTTGTCTGATCTTTCACTCTCCTAAGGCTCAAATATCTAACCTCATCTCCTTGTCCTCTCAAGTGACAAGACACTTGATCAGATGCAGCTATGATGCCGCAGAGGCCTCGGCCAGATCTGGAGCTTCCTCTTCGGTGCTTAGAAGGTATTTTTGGCTGAGACTCCAACCTCTGCCTGATGATATCTGGGATAAACTTCTGAATGCACCCCTGGACAATTCTGCCCTTTTTGGGGCTAAAGTGGTAGAGCTTTTCAAAACCTTTCAGCAAAAGGGAAAGGAATTACAAGACTTAAAACATTCGTTTGTCTCTCCAATCCCTAAATTCTATAGGAATTATCCCACCAAGACACAGTTCATCAGGAAACATTCTGCTCCTACCCCCTCATTCTAGGAGCAAAAACAGCTCTAGGAAGCAGCAGCCTCCTTCCAGGCCAGCTCTGACTCCAGTTCAGAAACCTCAGATGTTAGTGTTTCACTGTTGCAGTCATTACACTTGTGTTATCCTGCTGGCAGGCTACCCTCAGTCGGCCTGAATTCCAAAGTCCTGGTCCGGCGTTGGTTGCTGTCGCCTCTTCCCTGACGTCAGTGTGCCAGGGGTATAAAGGAATCAGCCGACGCCATTTTCTTCAGTCTTTCTTGTCGCGCGGTGCCCGAAGCAAAAGCAGTTCGCAAGTGCCGGTCGACCGACTCCTGAGATTTTTGAAATTGAATTTCAGATCCGAAGTCTTCAATAAAGCTAAGTACCCCATTGGGGAAACTTTTTCTTGCTCCAGACTGATGTCAGTAAAAGTTAACAATTGTATTTCTTGTGGGAAGCAAATACCTCATAAGGATTTTCATTTTTACTGTATTCCTTGCCTAGGCCCTGACCACGACGTTGCTAGTTTTGTGCTAGATTCAACCAATGCACTATTAAGCGTCTGTTCGATTTTGCTTTACATTACTTTGGCCGAAGGTTTAACTATATAATGCCGTCGGAACAACCGACGACCGGAGTTCATAAAAAGCGCAAGGACAAAGAAAATGACAGCCATCCGAGGTTCAAAACCGACAAAGCCTCTTCTAGGCCAGTCGCCGGTTTTCAGTGAGGCGCTTTCACAGCCCCTGACACCCGCTACCTCAGAGCCACAGGCCGCCACCGACTCCCACGTGGAGACAGCTAGGCCTCTGGAAACTCAAGGTATTGGGCCTATGGAAACAATCCCCTCAGACTGGTCTGGAGCCGCTGAACAGTCATCGCCTTCTGAAGGTGTTTTCAGACCTACACAGCTTACTACCAAGACCACTTCAGCAGCTAAGGCAAAGTCTAAAACTCCTTTAAAGACAAAGAAATAAGTGCAGCATTCTCCTGGATAGTCATCTATGCCAAAGAAACAGATGTTCAAAATGGCCGAGGACCTAATTACTTTGATCAGGGGGTTCCCATCCCCCTCCTGATAAAAGGCCCTGGCAAGATACTGAGTATGATTCCTCTGACCAGGTTTCTATTTCTCCTGATTCCTCTTCAGAACAGGAATATTCTCTTCCTCCCTATGAGGATTCTGATGCTGAAGAATATATCCTTTCAGCCTCTCCTCCTGAGGACTGCTCTTTTGGGGAAACCCTGCACACCATGAGGGAACATTTCCATTGGGAGAGCCAGGATTATTCAGAATCGAAGAAAAGGCTGAGACTTTCTTTTATTCCCTCAGCACAGGCCTCTTGCTATCCCCCCTGTACTAGATATTGTTGATTGTTTTTTCTGAATCCAATTTGACTACTGATTCTTTACCCCCTGCACCAGTTAAGCCAGATAGGTACGACAGGGTTCCAGATTCTCATAAATTTCTTTATAAAAACCCTGCTGCTGATCCTGAAACTATTTCACAGGGTCCCAAAGGGGTCAAGGCTTCCACTGCAAAAAACCCTGTTCCCTCTGATTGGGATTTTAGAGCTCTGGACAGATGTGGGAAGAAAGTTTACACCTCTGCTACTTTAACTGTAAGGGCTTTAACATGCTTAAATATCAACAATACCTAATGTCTTTGCTAAAACAGAAAATGCTTACAAGCCCTGAATGTCCTGAGAACAAGGAAATGCAGGATTTATTGCATGCAGCTAAACAAGTGAGAAAGCATACTTTGCAATGTGGTTTTGATTCATTAGAGGTATCTTGCAGATCCACAGTTACAGGCTCTGTCATTCGAAGGCATGGTTGGTTAAAAGAACAGTTTACCTGATCATATTACAGCAAAGTTATTGGATGCTCCATTACAGCATGATACTTTGTTTGGTGTTAAGGCAGAAGAGGTGTTAAAGAAATTGGAGGATAAAGGCAAAATCAATGCAGACAGTAAAGGATTTCTTACAGGTTCAGCCACCTAGATTTAGCAGGAACTGGCCTTCTAAAAATTGGTCCTTTCCAGTGTCAGACAGGCCACAAAGAGGCAGATACAGATGCCCAAGAGGCAGATCTCAGCCACAAGGCTCATACAGACCTAAACAATGGGGTGCTTCAGCCCCCAAAGGTGGAGAAGACAATTTGCAACCTTATAGGAAACAGTCCCAATGACTTTCCTCTACAAATGCCAAGCACTTACCTTTTGGCAGCACCCCTAGGGGGAAAACTAGCGCTTTTCTCACAAAATTGGCACACGATCACCCAGGACAAATGGGTACTGAATATTATTTCTCAGGGTTACAAGTTCCACTTTCACACCCTACCAAGGTCAAAAGGTATGCCAGACCTGCCACAAAATCAATGGGCAGAGGCACAAAAACAAATTTCTGCTCTCATGGACATGAGGGCTATTCAAAAAGTACCACAGGAAGAACAGGGGCAAGGATTTTACTCAAGACTTTTCTTAGTACCCAGAAAGGACAAAGCCTGGAGACCAATTCTGGACCTGTCTTTTCTAAATACTTTCCTGGATGTTCCAAAATTCAGAATGTTGACACTGCAGCAACTTCTACCCATGCTGGGCAAGAAGGCTTGGCTAGTTACTTTGGACCTCAAAGAGGCATACCTGCATGTCCCAATCAGACAATCCTGCCGCAGATACCTCAGATTCATAGCTGGTTCATAGGTTCATAGGTTCATACTAGGCTATCTGCCCGAGGGCATTTACAAGCCTAGCCCATCGTTTTGTGGCTTACGCCACCCCTTTAGTATGGGGAACTATACCCATTATTTTGCTGTGCCTCTGTCGAGCAGTGACACCGAGGTAATCCCTGGGGTATATCTGCGATCTCCCATCCATTGGTCAAGATTTCTCTTGAACAAGGCCAGCGAGGTGCTCTGCCTCACATATACCGGGATTTTGTTCCACAGCATAGGGAGTCTTTGGGTGATGAATCTATCCCTCCAGCACGTCCTATTAATAGCCGTGTCGAGGTTTAAGTCTCCCACCCTTGTGGCTCTGATGGATCTAGAGTTTTTGAGGTGAAGCATATTCATCAAATCTGGGTTTGACATGGCCTTGTATGTTAGGCAAAGGTCACCTCTGAGCAAGCGGTGTTTACTGAATAGAGCTGGAGTTCTTTCAGTCGGGCAGCATAGGACAGATTTTTGAGACCCTTTATCCTTTTGGTGAGGAACTTTTGTGGCCTCTCCAGCTGCTGCAAGTGTCGGGTCAGATACATTCCGAATGGGGCATTGTACTCAATCATTGGTCTGATGAGTGATGAGTAAAGGGAGGTTCAATGCATTACCAATTCTCTGCACTGCCCTTTGGCTTATCTACTGTGCCCAGGGTCTTCACAAAATGCCTGGCACCAGTAATTGCATTTTGCAGACAAAAAGGAATTCAAATATGTCCCTACTTGGACAACTGCCTTATTTAAGCAGAGGGCAAGGACATTCTACTAAAGCATCTGGCGTTTGTAAAAAGATTACTAATTTGCCTAGGGTACACAGTAAATGAAAATAAATCAAAACTAGTGCCCTCTCAAGAGATAATATTCCTGGGTGCAAGCTTAAATACAACTGCCCAGATGGCTTATCTCACGCCAGACAAGCAAAAACAACTGACTCATTACTTTCAAATGATGGCAACAAAGACCCAGCTACCTGCAAGAAAAATTCTGCATGCTTTGGGCTTCATGGCATCCTGCTAATTCCATATGCAAGATTGCATATGAGGAAGCTACAATGGCATCTAAAAAGTGTTTGGACTCAACATTGTCACAGCCTGAAAACAATAATAACTCTTATTCCCTGCCTGCAACAGGAGTTTCGATGGTGGGCACTGACCTGTCACCACAACAAGGGACAGCCTTTCACTTTACCAACAGCCAGGCAGACACTAACAACAGATGCATCGGATTTTGCTTGTGGGGCACACATGGCAGGAAAATGTATTCAAGGCACGTGGCCCGCAGACCAAATGCATCTTCATATCAATCAAAAAGAGATGCTAGCTGTACAGAATGCCCTGACGGCCTTCAAGGATCTACTACATCCAGGACAACTATTGCTAAAGATGGACAATACTACAGTTATGTGGTACATAAGCAAGGGGGCACACATTCCTACCCCCTCTGCAGGCAAGACATGACTTTGTGGAACACAGCACTGACCTATCAAGTACACCTGCAGGCACAATTCCTGCCAGGAAAGAAAAATACTCTGGCAGATGAACTAAGCAGAAACCTCATGGACCCTCATGAGTGGAAACTAGATCCACAGGTCTTCAGCATGACTCCTAAAAGTCAGACAAGAGAAGCCAAAAATGATTCTGATTGCCCCAGACTGGCCACGCCAACACTGGTATCCAATCCTAAAGAGCTTGTCTCAAGGCCCAGCCTGGACTTTACCTCAAATTCCTCATCTTCTGACTCAACAAAACAATCAGATCCTGCACAGCCAACTCAGAACCTTAAATCTGGCTGCATGGCAAATAATATAGCCACTCAGAACACACCCCTCTCTAAAGCTGTTATGGATGTCATTTTGGAAGCCAGGAGGCCCAGCACCAGGAAATCTTATGCAGAAAATGGAAGAGATTCTGTGCTTGGAACCAGGCACAAGGACTTGAACTACTTGTTCCAAATATTCCTCAGATTTTACAATACCTAACTGAGATGCTGGACAAAGGCCTATCCTTCTCATCAATTAAGATCCATGCCTCTGACATTTCAACTCATTACAATATGGAACCTCCTATTTTTCTCACATCCACTGCTAAGACAGTACCTCAGAGGGGCAGAAAACATAAGACCCCCAAGGAGAGCACCGATACCTACATGGGACCTCAACTTTGTCTTGGAAAAGTGCTCTCTGCCTCCTTTTGAGCCAGCCAATACAGCTGATATAAAATTCTTATCATGGAAAATGGCTCTGCTCCTAGCAATAACTTCAGCAAGAAGAGTCTCAGAGTTACAGGCATTAATGGCAGTGGAACCTTTTATCATTTTTCATCCGGACAGGATTTCTCTAAGGACAAGCCCAACATTTATGCCAAAGGTAGTATCCAGTGTGGCTCTTAACCAAACCATTCATTTGACAACATTTTATCCAAATCCCCAGAATAAAGGGGAGATACTTCTGCACTCTTTGGACATACACAGGCAGCTACGCTTCTACTTGAACAAAACAAAAGCTTTCAGAAAAACTGAGCAACTGTTTGTAGCATATGCTGCAGGATCATAAGGAAAGGCTATTTCAAAGCAGACTATTTCAAAATGGATAGGACACTGCATTCGTTTCTGCTATGCACAGTATGGCAAATCAGTGCCTAAGAATATTAGGCCACATTTTACCAGGGCAGCAGCCACATCAGCAGCTTTTCTCAGAGGAGTACCAACCAAGTAAATTTTGGAGGCTGCAATTTGGAGTTCAGTGCACATTTTTACCAAGCACTACCACTTACCTCTTTACTCTAAATCCAGAGCAGGCTTTGCCACTGCAGTTCTGCAGGGCCTCATAGCCACTCCTAATCCTATTTAGACCCAGCCGCCCTACCTCAGCTTTGGGATTCAACCCAAGTGTAATGACTGCAACAGTGAAACACGATGAACATAGTACAGTTGTGTACCTACCATAAATGTAGATGTTCGAGTGTATTCACTGTTGCAGTCCAGGTTACCCTCCCACCATCCCCCTTTCTTTGCTGGGACTTATCTGTACTTCTCTATTCTATAAAACCTATGTGGTGTATTTGCTTGTAGAGGAAGGTAATGTTTATGTTGGTGCATGCATTTTTATTTGCAAAAATTTTTAGCCTACCCTTTTGGGGGCACCTGACATCTGGGGCAAGAAAAACTGAAGAAAATGGCATCTGCTGCATCTTTTATACCCCTGGTGCACTGACGTCGGGGAAGAGGCGACAGCAACCGACGCCGGACCAGGAATTTGGAATTCAGTCCGACTGCGGGTAGCCTGCCAGAAGGATAACCCAAGTGTAATGACTGCAACAGTGAATACACTTGAACATCTACATTTATGGTAGGTACACAACTGTACTTTTCAGGGCAGGGCAGGTAGTCTGTAACTACCTGCCTTCCCCTTCAACCCCTCCAGATTCCATTCCCCTATCCCAAAGACTCTCACTGTCTTCCCGTCTGGCAAAGCATTACCTCAAACAAGTGTGTCTTGCCTGTTATAGAAAAAGGTTACTTCCTGACTTGGGTCATTCCTCCCTTCTTAAGAGGCATCCCACAGCCACCGAAGGACCAGCTTCCTCTTTTCCAGGCAGTCATAGACAGCCTTCTCTCTCATGGGACTAGCAACTTGTCCCTCTATTAGAAAAGGAAAAGGGCTTTTACTCCAGACTTTTCCTAGTCCCAAGGAAAGATGGCGCATGGAGACCTATCCTGGATCTCTCCCACCTCACGCTTTTTCTACAAGTACCCACTTTTTGCATGCTTAGACTCCAGACTCTCTTTCGACTTCCGCGGTGGTGCAGTGGTAGCATTGTTGCCTCACAGCAAGAGGTTCTCCCGTTCGATTCTCTGCTTGGGAGTGCCTTCTGTGTGGAGTGTGCATGTCCTCCCCACGGTCGAGGGGGTGTTCGAAAGACATGCGTTGGATGGGTGCGCCTTTGTTGAAGGTAGGGTGTCGGGCTGGCAACTTGACACCATAAAAACTAACTGCCAATCATTAGCGGACCGGAGTTCCGCTGTGGTGACCCCTAACTGGGAAAAGCCAAAAGACAGAGACTCCAAACTCTATTTCCAGTGGTAGCCTATTACAGGGTCCAAAGGATCCAAATTTTTCCATACCTGGATGACCTCCTGATCCAGGCAGGTTGCTCCACTTCCCTACACATCCATCTTCAAAAAGTTATATCTTTGTCCTGCAGTCCCTGGGGTTCAACATCATTTTCGTCAAGTCCAAACTAAACCTCTCCCAGGACGTAATTTTCCTGAGGTACAAAATAATAAATGTTATAAGAACATTGTTTTCACCCCAAAAGGTGGAAAGCCTGAGGCCATACCTGCTGTCTGTCCTACCACACCACTGCTATGTCAGCGAGACAATATCTCAGACTCTTAGGACATATGACCTCCACTATACCCATGTTGCCACTGGCAAGACTCCACATGAGAAAACTTCCGTGGTACCTGAGGGCCACATGGACTCAACACTCCCACCCCTTGGACCACAGCTCTCCCTTCCTACCCATGCCTAAGGAAGGAGATCCTTTTTTGGTTGGATCAAGTCTCTCTCCACCCAGGACTTTCATTATAACTCTTCACCCCAGTCCAGGAGATGTACACAGATGCTTCAGATCTGGGCTGGGGAGCTGCTATGGGCAGCTTGAATGTGCAAGGCACGTGGACAGGTCCCTTCAATCGGGAGTGTGTCAACATCAGAGAAATAAGGGCCATCATCGTTGCTCTGAGGGTCTTACAACACATTCTGACGCAAGGCTCCCTGAAGTTGTTCACAGACAACACTACAGTTCTCTGGTATGTGAACAAACAGGAGTGAACAAAATCTTACTTGTTATGCAGACTTGCACTCCAGGCCTGGGAATTGGTGGCCCAACATGGAGTCACCCTGTAGGCAGTCTGTATTTCCACAGCTCAGAATACTCGGGCAGACACCTTGAACTGGTCCATGTCACAATCCCACAAATGGGTGCTACATAGGGACGTGTTCTGGACACTGTCCACAACTGGGTACACCACAAATAGATCTGTTTGCCTCCCTTCTGAACAACAACTTTCACTCTTCCAAATGGGGAAGGATTAGGGCTCCACTGAACTGTGAGAAAGTCCACTCTGTGAAGTAACTTGTAATGATTGCCCCTGGCTAAATGCAGAAGGAGAGGGAACGAATGCCGTCTTGGCCAAAAGGGAGTCTGTAAATCTATCCCTGTGGGTGATAGTTTTGATCCCTTTCAGATATCTTTACACTGAGGATGTGCTTAATGTCCTGCAGGAGGTCCGGAAACCCAATACTAGGAGATCATATTTGTCAAAATAGAAAAGATTTTCCATTTGGTGACTTCAAAGACAGCCAGACCCATTTCACGGAGAGGTCCCTTTAGTGCTGTCCTACCTGTGTGAATTGTTGCAAGCAGGGTTGGCATGTTCTTCTGTTAAGGCCCATCTAGCTGCTATTTCGGCTTGTCTGCTTCTTGACCCTCCTCTTACCTCCCAACTTCCAGTGAAGTTATTCCCTAAGGGAGTACTGCACCTCAGGCCCCCCCAGGAGGCCAGTTCCACCCCCATGGGACCTGAGCTACATTTTAGAGAAACTCAATGTTGCTCCTTTTGAACCAGTATCAAATGCCTCTCGAAAGTATTGCACTTGGAAGACTGTTCTTTTGGTGGCGCTAACATCAGCCAGGAGAGTGTCTGAGCTCCAGGCCCTCATGGCCGTCCAGGAGAGTGTCAGAGCTCCAGGCCCTCATGGCCACCCCCACCCTTTCTAATCTTCTACAAGGATAGTGACCCTATGGAAACAACCTGTCCTTCATGCTTAAGGTGGTCAATGAGCTGTCCCTGAACCACTGTATTCACCTCCCCACCTTTTTTCCACATCCCCAGAATGACAGTGAGAGAGTCCTGCATTCTCTTATGTTCACAGACAACTAAGATTCTACCTTGAAAAGACCAAGTCCCTTAGGAGATCAGAGCAATTTTGTCTCCTTTCACCTCAGAGCTCTGGGAAAAGTGGTGACAAAACAGACCATTTCTGCCTGGTTTCCATGGCTATCTCCTATTGTTACACCTACCATGGCAAACATCTAACCTCAAAAATTAAAGCCCACTCCACTAGAGCCATGGCCTCATCTGGATCCTTCTTCCAAGGGCTGGACACTGCATCCATTCTAGAGGCAGCTACCTGGACATCTGTCCATACCTTAACCAAACACTACAAACTGGACTATATTTCCAGGTCTAGAGCAGGATTCTTGGAAAACAGTTCCATACCACCCTCCTCTTCTTCCCTTTGAGCTTTGACACTCACCCAAAGGTTATGAATACTGCAACATGGGAAAAGGACATAGGATAGTTTGTAAAATCTTACCATAACCATAGATATGCTTCTCTTCCGTGATGTAGTATTCTATCCCTCCCTGCTAACCCTTATATATGTAGATGTATGCAATATAAATGCCTTGTTGGATGATGCAGGACTTGTGCAGCTGTCCTGGGACTGGGGTCTGACTAGGGCATTCAGTTCTGAGGAAAGGTACGTGCAGACATCATTTTTATGGCCCACACACCCTACGGCCAACATCAGATGTCCCACGTACTTTGCAGTGACTTAAACTTTTGTATACTGGCCGGACGTTTGGGTAGCTAAGCAGAGGATAACCCAAAGGGTATGAATACTGCAACATAGAAGAGAGGAACATCTATGGTTATGGTAAGATTTTACACAACTGTTCTTTCTGAAGCTTTTGGCACACAAACTGCACTTTGTATGTGGCTCAGCTTAATCTCCTACCAGTTAAGGTGAGTAAAAGGTACCCTGAAGTTTTAAAAGTTGTGTGGAGGTCATATTCCAAGCAGGATATAACCCAAATGTCTTGTGCTAGTGCAACAATGATTTGTTAGAACATTTACTGTTATAAAATTACTTAACACAACTGTACTTTTGCATAGTGACAAAAAAAAAAAAAAAAATCAAGACATTGACTTTAAAAACTGTTCTGCCATTTATAAACCATTTCGTTCATGACAACTCTTGGCATGAATGATAACTTTCTCCATATTATGTTGAGATCGTTATACAGATAACACCTTGCTTTTTAGGTAGGAAAGATGCTTCTAGTTAGCAGTTTTTGCATGTGGTCTAACTTCAGCTCCACAGCTATTCTTCAGACTTCCTTTTATTAAATTTATCAGTGTGTAACAAAAAATAAAAAAATGCAAACAGCTGGTACACCAGGTAAAGAAAATGTACAAGGAAAGCTTACAGTAGTAAACAGAGAGCAAAATGAACAAATCAAGCAATTTGCAGTGTATTTAAAACAGAAAGCATCTAGTTCCTCAATAGAATAGTTGGATGTAACATACAGGATTATGGTCAGGTCTCCAATTTTAACCAACTTGTTTGACATATAGATGTCAAGAAATTGGGTCTATATTAAATTATCGAGCGTCACGAATGTCGAACGGCCGGATTATCGAAAGTGCCGTTCAAGTTCTGGTTTGTGGGATTGGGGTGCAGTGAAGATCGGGAATTTTGCCCTTTCCTCACTGTAGTGCAATCACGGAGTTGGTATATATAATTAGCGGGGGTGTGGGGGCGCAGCTCCCCACAAAACTAAGTAATGTAAACAGCACTTTCGATAATATGGCCGTTCGACATTTGTGCCGTTCGATAATTTAATATAGACCCCAAGAAAATCGCCTTAAGAGCAGGTCAGAGTGAACAGTGAGAGGTGATTCTTGGCATTTCTAATACATTGATTATGATGAGAGACCTGATTACATATTTTTTTGTAATGAATGGAGCTTTATTGGTTCCATATACTACCAGTTACAGAAAAAAAGTTGTTGGAGCGTTAAGGGTTTTGCAGTTTTGAAAGCCATGAGAGTGCTACCAGCATGCAGATAGTGGGCAGAAGTGTAGTGTTTATTTGGGGATGAACAGCTTTAAAAGCTGTGAAACAGTTCACTGTGTCACACTTTTTGTTTAAAGGGGTGGCAAAATGAGGTATCTTAACAGCTTTGTGTAGCTGTTTTAGCTTCTGCTGCTGCTCTTTGCAAGCCACCACGGCCCACTGTTGATCTGTAGCATGAGACCTTATCTTAACAGCAGTGACCTCAGAAAATTGCTCTGTCATATTTTTTTGAGCATATTTTCAGCACTCCATGTTTCACATAAGGATCTTGTTCTAGCTTATGATATGTACTTGATAATGTGATGCTTTTTATTCTATGATTTTTTTTTCTTCATGAGGAGCACCTTGTTTGCACTGAAGTGTTTGGCCATATAGGAAGAAAATCTAGTTGATTAAATTTCTTGCATATTATTCTCCTAAGCTGTTGTACAGAATTTTACTAAAGCAGGTGGTGCTATAAATAACAAACCTAAATTTTAAGATGCGGTGCTGCCAAGACACCTCAAACTCCAATGGCAATATCATCATCAGAAATGCAGAATTAGTGCAAGAGCTATTATAGGTCTAGTCCTTCCTTTACTCATAGAATTCGATCAGGCAGCTCAGCACATAAAATTTCCAAGGTCACCAAACATATATACATATGCATGTACATATATGTTGTGGATTATGCTGTTTGTTATTATTTGTTATACTTTTAATGGTAGAATCTTTCTGCTAGTTTACTTAAATTGTTTGTCTTTGTCTAGTTTGCCAGAATCAATGAGGGCTAATACTTCATCTGGACTGATTCAAAACCAATCTGCTCTTTATCAGGATTATTGATTTCTTTACAGGATTGTGTTTGGCTTCTAGGTGTTACCCACATTCCTTTCCATGCCAAGCCATTCTGCACGAAGGAGGTCTGAATTTTCAACATTAGTCCCTCTTTGGAGTCAACCTAGAAGCACTCAGAACAGAAATACTCTCTGCCATCAGAGTACACATTAGCAACCCCCCCCCCCCCACAATCCTTTTTTTTCATAGGTTGCTGCAGCATTTTCAGGACCCTTCTAGTGACGGTTCCTTGTCATGGCTGGGGGGATCCAGAACGGACACTGTCCATATGGCAGGGGTGAACCACAGAAACAAGGCTTCCACAGACCTTCCTCCAGGAGACCTTTTCCAGCATACCTGAAGATGTTCTCCAGTGCTGTCATCCAGAGGCAGTCGAGGGTCACTTGGCTGTCTTCTAAAGAGCTTGGGAAGCCATCACCTCAGATGTGTGGGTGTTTAGAGTTGTACCCATAGGATGTACAGTTCCATTTTGTTTGCCCCAAGAGAGTCATAAAAATCCCTCCCAGACATTTTGCCCCATCAGAGAGGAGATGCATCAGTCAAGATTCAAAAAGCTGCTGAACAGTTGAGTCATTCAAGAAGTCCGACTTGACCAGTGAAGATCTGGGGTCTATTCCATATCCGTTTTTGTGACAAAGGACTTCAGACCAATTTTGGATCTAAGCAAATTGAGCTGTTATATCTAACAGGCCAAGTTCCAGTGGTTACTGTGCAGTCCATTCTACCTATGTTGAAGAAGGATGTCTGGATGTGCTTGATAGATCTCAAGGATGACTACCATCATTTAAAGATTGTGAGACAGTGCAGGACGTTTCTGCACTTTTGGCTGGAAGACTGTTATTAGCTTCAGGTGCTGCTCTTTGGTCTCACCACAGTCCCCATGGGTGTCAACCAAATGAATGCCAATTGTGATAGCTTGGCTAATGCTGCAATGGTTCCAGGTCTTTCCATACCTTGACAATTAGCTCCTTACAGCCCCCACAAGAGCATCTCTTGTCAAATTTCGGGACTTCTTACTCTAGTTGTCTGTCCTTAGGAATTATGAACAGTCCAGGTTCGAGCCCATACAGGTGTCAGAGTTCATAGGCTGCTATTTGGATCTGGTTGATCAGACAGCAAAGCTCCCAATCTACAAGTTAAACTCCCTTTGGACTGAGGCTTCTTGTCTGTTTGTATGTCACAAACCCCCTGCTGTCTTGATTCTGAGGCTGTTGTGGCACATGGCAGCATAAATTTGCTTGGTACCTTTAGGGAGACATCATATGAGGTTTCTGCAGTGGACATTAGCAGTTCACTTGTCATACCTAACTCATCCCATGGGTTTCTCAGTTGCTGTAACAAACCGTTGTCGGACTCAGATCAGATGGTGATTGGAGTCTCCCCTTGTCACCGGCAGGTGATCTTTTGTTCTTCCCAGGCCTCAGGCCACAGTCACTATGGATACCGCTTTTCTGGGGTGGGGTGTTTCAAAGGGAAGACTGTTCATGGGATATGGTCACAGTCTAAGACCAATCTCTACATCACTGTCTTGGAAATGAGAGTTTTCCTCCTGGCACTGCAGGCCTTTCAGGGACTTCTCCCCGAGGGTGTGGTCTCTGTTCAGACAAACCATATGTCTGGGGTTTGGTACCTTAGCAAGCAAGGGAGAACTCTGTCTTATCATCTCTGTCAGAAATTCATGAGGGTATGGTAGTGAACGATTTCCTCTCCATGGTTTCTGATTGCAACACACATCCTGGGGAGCTCCAACGTCTTGGTGAGCAGTTTAAACATCCCTCTTCTTCGTGAGTGGTACCTGAATCCAGAAGTAGCAGGTCAGATTTTTCCAACACTGGTACACCTCTTGTCACAATCTGTTTGTCTCCCTTCCAAGTGAAGTGCACCGGTTTTTATGCCCTGGTTGCCCCTGAGGGAGTGTCACTGAGAGATGCTGTTCATTCTTGGCCCCAGGTCTCCTGTATGCCTACCCACCTACTCCTCTCATTGTAAAATTTCTTCAGAAAGCAGCCTAATGCAGAGCGACTGTAATTCTCATTGCCCCATTCTGGCCCGAACAAGTTTGGTCTCACTTTCTGCACATAACTGGGTGCTTGATCCCATTCTGGGGTTGATATCCTATTTAGTGGGGGGCAGAGGTAGTTTGCCCAACCTTCATGCCCGCAGGTTAATCCACATGGTTTCTCCAGTTCCATTGATGGCCTGGGATCTCATGCTGTCTGACAGAGTGAACAGTATTTTATCTTCTTCCCAGAAACATTCCACATAGATCTGTGCTAGTCAGTGGAAGCACTTTGCACTTCGTCCAAGGGTACTGATCCTTTTTCTGCTCCACTTGATGCTATTGGGGATTGTCTTGCTGATCTATTTCAGTCCAGTGTTTGCTGTTATACTGTCAAGGTTTAGCTTGCTGCCATTTCTAATTTCCCCATTGGCAGGGAACATTCCTGTAGCTGCCTTGAAGATTTCTAAGGTGGTCTTATATATAGGTTCATAGGTAAGTACTAGGCTATCTGCCCAAGGGCATTTATAAGCCTAGCCAGAATGTGTTGGCTTTCACCACCCCCTTAGATTAGTTCCCTGTGCCTCTGTCCAGCAGAGCAATCAGTTCCCCGCGCCACTGTCCAGCAGAGCCATTAGTTCCCTGTGCCACTGTCCAGCAGAGCCAGTGCAGTGATCCCCGGGGTAAATTTTCTGTTTCCCATCCACCCGTCAAGGTTTCTCTTGAAGAGTGTTAGTGAGGGGCTCTGCCTGATGTATATTGGAATCCTGTTCCAGAGCATGGGGAGTCTCTGGGATAGGAATCTATCCCTCCAGCATGTCCTTTTTATCATTGTGGTGAGCTTTATATCTCTAGAGCATGTGGCTCTCTGGGATTTGTTTTTTTGTTCAGGTGGAGCATGTCCATCAGTTCTGGGTTGGACAGGCCTTGTATGTCAGGCAGGGATCACCTCTGAGTAAGCGGTATGCAGCTGAGTACAGCTGGAGTTTCTTGAGTCAGGCTGCGTAGGGCATCTTTTTGAGGCCAGTAATCCTCTTGGTGAGGTACTTTTGTGGCCTTTCCACCTGTTGCAGGTGTCTTGTAAGGTACATCCCAAATGGGGCGTTGTATTCTATGATGGGTCTAATGAGTGATGAGTAGAGAGGCACAATAACCTCTTTTGTTCTAGATGCAAACCCTTTTGTGATTAGGTGGGCCACATAGAAGGATTTTCTAACCACCTCCGCAATATGATTATCAAAGGAGAGATTACTATCTGCTTGGGTCCCCAGATCCCTTATTACATTATCTGTATTTAGGGGACTACCACCTATGTGGTAGTTCGCGGGTATTTTGTTTTTTCCAAAGGGGATGACTCTGCACTTTTTGGCATTTAGCTTGAGGCCATGATTTTGACACCAGGTATCAGTCTCAGTGAGACCCATCTGAAAGGTGTCTGTATCAGCCAGAGAATCATTTATAGCCCCTACTTTGCAGTTGTCTGTGAACTTGGTTAGCCATAGTCCTCCTATGCTTGCCTGTACCTCTGAGAAGTATATACCGAACAGGAGGGATCCTAGGACTGAGCCCTGGGGGACGGCACTTGTAACCGGTTTAGAGTCAGACTGAGAGCCTGCAACTCTCACCATGTGGGTTCTATCCATGAGCCAGTTGGCAACCCATCTCGTGACGTAGGGGTTTATGTTCAAGCTGGTGAGCTTGTCTATAATGCTAGAATGGGGAATGGTGTCGAAAGCCTTTGCAAGGTCTAGGTAGGCTGTGTGGACCTACTTTCCCTTGTATAATGCCTTGGTAACCGTCTCAAAGAAGTCCACCAGGTTTAGGAGGCATGATCTGCCCTTAACAAAACCAAACTGGGTAGGGTCCAAGGTTTGGAGGTTCCCAATGTCTCCGTTAATGAGTTCCATGATGATGCCTTCCATAGCCTTGCAGACCAGGCTAGTCAGACTTATAGGGTGATAGTTCCCGGGGTCCGTCGTGGCTCCACTTTCTTGAAGAGTATATTCTTGTTGCAGCCCCCATTTCAAGATCCCATCCCTCCTTAGGATTTGCTTTACATGCTGCAAGTATTAGCTAGTCCTCCTTTAGAGCCTGTGGCCATCATTTCTTTAATGTTGCTGTCTTGGAAGGCAATCTTTCTGGTGGCTATTACTTCAGTGAGATGAGTTTCTGAGCTGCAAGCTTAGTCCTGTGCCCCTCCTTATCTGTTTTTTTTTTTTTTTTATAAGGACAGGGCTACGCTCAGGACTGAACTCTCCTTTCTACCTAAAATATCTCCGAGACTACTTTAAACCAGCTTATTCATTTCCCTCAGTTGTTTTCAGGGTTTAGTAATAAGGGTGAACATATGCTGTATTTTCTGGACGTTTATACACCGTTTTATTTAGACAAGACCAATGCCTGTCAAAAAAACAAAGTAACTCCCTCTCCTTTTCCAAGGCCAGGCTGGGCAGGCTAGTGTCAAAAGCAACCCTATCCAAATGGCCCTCTGATTGCATTTCTTTGTGTACATCTTGAGATGAAGGCCCTTGCCTGCAAAACCAAAAGGTCATTCTACTAGGGCAGTGGCTACTTTTACTTATTTTTTCTCCAGAACCTCGCTTTATGACATTTGTCATTGTCAGGGTCCTTGTTTCAGGCCTTAAATGTATAGCAAACCTTGTTTTATGCCTTAGCTGTCTGGCAGATATTTAAAGTCTCATGTCACCTGTTGCAAAGAGAAAGTATGTACTGATATTAGCACTCTCTCCATTGCAGGCTTCTCAGGTTCTTGCACCATCATTGGCAGGTTCATCCCCATGTGCTTATCACTCAACAGTTGTATACTCGACTCCACACATTTTGACAGTTCACTTGCACAGCCATGCTGGAGTTGAGAGGGAGGGGCAGTGTTCTCCCTTACCCTTTGCTTCGTGGAAGAAATCATAAAATTTATAGGTCATTACCTCTGTGACACGTGGAAGAAATCATAAAATGTATAGGTCATTACCTCTGTGACAACTGACGATACTCCTGCTTCTCTTTCCTACATCTTCACGCTAGATGACTCTTCTCTTTCATAACCTTAAAGTTCAGAAAGTCCACCATGGACTGCCTTGAGGCCATCATTCCTTCACCCAAACATGCTTGAATGATATTTATGGTAGAAAGAGGAGGAGCTATGACTTGTCTGTGGAGACCATTACCATGGATGCCAGTCATGCAGCCTGGAAGCACCTTAATATTTCTGCCTGTAATCCAGGAAGGATGGTGCCCACTACAAACCTGTGGCTAAGTAGGGCGATCCAGAGTAGGCATCCTAGAACAGATGTCCATCTGTATGATATCACTCGGAGCTTGGCTGCAGATAGACTCCATGATCTTGCCAGACATCCTAGCTTGAATTTCAGATGTGACTAAAGTCACCAGGATGCTTTAGCAGATGTTTTCTATAAAGTGGAATATGTTCTCCATTTTAATGGAAAAGTGTCTTGTGCACTCTAGTCTCTTGGTATCCAGGCACTTTTGATTTAGTCAAACACATGCATAATTGGGGTCTGAGTTATTACCTGGGTCATGATACATGTTTCGGTTACATCTCCACAAAAGGAACACAACCACCTGCACATGTAGTTCCTCACCAATTCAGGTGCACAAAAAATCATGAAACATCCAATGTATAATGTACTAGCTTACCATTTAAAATACAACACACACTTGTTCAAGTAGGATGTTTTATTATTTGAAGTCCATATCTAAGGCAAAGGAACAGTTTTGGATAAAGGTACTGTTTTTGGCAGCCTTCCTCAGTATAAATCTAAAAAATCAGCTTCACATTCATGTGGTTGACAGACCATTTGGTCAACAACCAGTATTCAAGGCAAAAACCTAGGAATCACCCCCCCTCCCCAATGTTGTGCGACCCTGAAGTTGATATATATATATATATGTATATAGTTTGAGGGTGTGTGGGGGGGGGGGTGAAGCCCACCACCTATTTTCATTTAAAATGTGTAGTTTTTGTTGTATTGTCATGTTTTAAATGGAAATAGGTGGGGGGCTTCACCCCCCAGTGTGGGGGGCTGTGCCCCCCAACTATATATATGAACTCCAGAGTCGCACAGCATTGGGGGGGGGGCAAATCCCTGTTAAGTGCATTGAATACTGGTTGTCGACCAAATGGTCTGTCGACCAAATGAATGTCGATGAAATGGTCTGTCGATCTTATGAAGTAGACCCATATATATATATATATATATATATATATATATATATATAATGTGTGTGTGTACATGCATGCACTTACATGTATTATCACACACACACACACCTACATGTATGGAAGGTGCTACTTTTGTCAACATATGTTTAGTCAGCACAGTTTGGTTGACTAAACAGGTGGTTGACACCTGTCAACAAATGGAGCAGATCGAACAATTCTCGTGGTTGGGGAATGAAAACTTTCCCTGAGAACTGTGCAATTTCAGAGTTCATAGGTTCATAGGTTCATAGGTTCATACTAGGCTATCTGCCCGAGGGCATTTACAAGCCTAGCCCATCGTTTTGTGGCTTACGCCACCCCTTTAGTATGGGGAACTATACCCATTATTTTGCTGTGCCTCTGTTGAGCAGTGACACTGAGGTAATCCCTGGGGTATATCTGCGATCTCCCATCCATTGGTCAAGATTTCTCTTGAACAAGGCCAGCGAGGTGCTCTGCCTCACATGTACCGGGATTTTGTTCCACAGCATAGGGAGTCTTTGGGTGATGAATCTATCCCTCCAGCACGTCCTATTAATAGCCGTGTCAAGGTTTAAGTCTCCCGCCCTTGTGGCTCTGATGGATCTAGATTTTTTGAGGTGAAGCATATTCATCAAATCTGGGTTTGACATGGCCTTGTATGTTAGGCAAAGGTCACCTCTGAGCAAGCGGTAAGCGACTGAATAGAGCTGGAGTTCTTTCAGTCGGGCAGCATAGGACAGATTTTTGAGACCCTTTATCCTTTTGGTGAGGAACTTTTGTGGCCTCTCCAGCTGCTGCAAGTGTCGGGTCAGATACATTCCGAATGGGGCATTGTACTCAATCATTGGTCTGATGAGTGATGAGTAAACGGAGACTATGACCTCCCTTGATCTAGATGAGAATCCCTTCATGATAAGGTGGGCAATGTAGAAGGTCTTCCTAACTACTTTAGCTACATGGGTGTCGAATGACAGACTACTATCAACCTGGGTCCCCAGGTCCCTGATAACTTCTTCTGTGCTCAGTGGATTTCCACCTATTTGGTAGCTAGGGGTAACCTTGTTTTTCCCGAAGGGTATGACTATGCATTTTTTGGCATTTAACTTTAGGCCGTGGCTCTGGCACCAGTTATCCGTTTCTGTGAGACCCTTCTGAAGGATATCTGTGTCAGATGTGTTTTCTACTATGGCGCCCAGTTTGCAGTCATCTGCAAACTTTGTCAGCCATAACCCTCCTGTGTTTGCTTGTACTTGGAAAAGTAGATGCCAAACAAGAGTGGGCCCAGGACTGAGCCCTGTGGGACACCACTTGTGACAGGCTTTGAGTCTGACATGGCGCCAGCAGCTCTGACCCTGTGGGTTCTGTCACTCAGCCAGTTTGCAACCCATCTTGTGATGTATGGGTTGACATTTAAGCTGATGAGTTTTTCAATGATACCGAATGGGGTATTGTATCGAAGGCCTTAGCCAGATCGAGGTAGGCTGTATGGACTGCCTTTCCCTCATCAATGGCTTTGGTGAGTGTTTCGAAAAAGTCAACCAAGTTTAAAAGGCATGATCTGCCTTTGACAAAACCAAACTGGGTTGGATCCAAAGTCTGCAAATTCCCTATGTCTTTATTTATGAGGTCCATTATGATCCTCTCCATGGCTTTGCAGATAAGGCTTGTCAAGCTAATGGGCCGGTAATTTCCAGGGTCGGTGGAGGCACCGCCTTTGTGAAGTGGTACCACAGTTGCAGTGCGCCACTCCTGGAGTGCGTATCCAGAGGTAAGACTTTGATTAAACAGCTGTCCTAGCTGTGGGTTTAATTCCTCATTGAGTTCATGGAGCACACAGCCGGGGACACCATCAGGTCCCATGGATGCTGTGTTTTTGCTTTGGAGAGAGCAGTTCTCACTTGGGCGCTGGAGATGTTTGGGGGCTGCAATCGTTTGGTATAGATATCTCTCCTTTTGGGGAGGGGAGAAGTTTGCACTGAACCTGTCAGCCAGTATGTTGGCAATGTCTGTAGGATCAGTAATCTTCACATCATTTTGAACTAGCTCTGAGCATATCTGGGAGTTTCCTCCCAGGTTTCTAACATAGCTAAAGAAGGCCTTATGATTGTCTTTTGAGTCTTTAGCTATTTTTCTCTCGAAATTTGCTTTGGATGATTTTATGAGAGCTCTTAGTTTTTACTTATAGTGATCAAGGGTGTCTTACCTTTTAAGGATTTTGCTCTATCTTGTAGTAGCTTCCTCCTTTTGTTGTAGAGTTTGTTTATGGCTGGGGTCCACCAGACTGGACACTTGCCTTTGGTACAAAGAGTCTTTGTTTTGCTTGGGATTGCCTTATCCATGCAGTCCTGCAGGTGCTGGTAGAAGGCATTTGTAAGTGATTCAGCGGCTTGAGTACTGTTTTCCGCTCGGGGCCTTAAAGGAGACCACACTAGTCTTTAGAAGTGTGAAGTCGGCTTTTGAGAAGTTCTTTACTGTGGTCTTTTTATTTCAGGTGGGGTGGGATGAGGACCTCCAGCGAGATTAGTTTGTGGTCTGATCTCACCAGTGAGGGGTACACCTCCGGTGTTGAACATTGTGCTCCCATGTTCATGATGATGAGATCAAGTATGTTATCTCCTCTTGTGGGGATGGTGACTAGTTGTTCCATGGCATTTGAGTTTATGAATTCCAGGAACTTTTGGGCTAGGGTGTTTGGGCTTGAGTAGTGTTCCCAGTCTATATTAGGGTAATTGAAGTCACCTAGTATGATGGTGTTTGGTGATACATTTATCCCTCTAG
The DNA here is from genome assembly GCF_019279795.1 of Protopterus annectens. Taxonomy (NCBI): domain Eukaryota; kingdom Metazoa; phylum Chordata; order Ceratodontiformes; family Protopteridae; genus Protopterus; species Protopterus annectens. Next base: position 1,475,655,936 of record NC_056732.1, read on the forward strand.
TGTTTTCAGGAAGGCCATGTGAGGTTCCTGAGTTTGTGAGGGTGGCCTGTAACATGCTACAATTTGCAGAGCAGTCTTGCCTATGGTTAATTGCACCTGGATGGTCTCCGATGCATCGTGTGTTGCCACCAGTCTTGAGGTGTGGGTGTCCTTGATGAATATGGATACCCTCCTTTCTTGGTATTGTCCAGATTTTGGGGCCGGAACGCATGATATGAGGTAAAACCTGATGGCGCTGGGGTGCTCTCAGGAGCCTTGAACCAGGTTTCTGTCACAGCACAGACATCGATGTTCTCCATACTGAGAAGGGCCTCGAGTGCGTGCATTTTGAGATTTAGACTTCTGGCATTGAGCAGCATTACCCTTAGTTTTTCCTTTTTGTGTTCTAGGGTGGTAGGTTTAGAATTTGAGCCTTGCCTAAAAAGGCACTATGGGGGTGGCAAGAGCCTTTGCCAATATCCGAATCCCAGGGTGACAGGTGCAAGCCGTCCCTTGCGAAGCAGCGTGGCTTGTCCAGCATGTCATCCCAGGCAGACAGACACTGGATCCCCTTTGAATGACACCAGTGTTTAAGCCAATTGTTAAAGCTGATCATCTTATCTCTGTATTGTGGCATCATTCTTGGTGAAGGTAGGATACTGCTCAAGGTCAGGGTCATACCTGTCTGGGCTACATAATCAGAGAGCTCCTCAATGTCTCTTTTCATGTAGTCCAAGGAGGTACGTCTCAGGTCGTTTACACCAGCGTGGACAATGACTGAGTCATATTTGTACCTGCTGCTGAGAGACCTGAGTGCTTGCGTTATGTGGCGGATTCTAGCGCCCGACAGGCAGCTTACTGTGACCTTCTCCTTACTCAGTCTGGTGAGCGGGACGTCAGTGTGTCTGACTATGGAGTCACCAATGACTAGTGTGTCTGGCATTGGAATATATAATTTGCAAGGCATGTGTGGGTTGCAGGGGGGCCTGCCACCTGAAAAAAAAAATGTTTTCTTTTTAATTTTAAGGTTTTTGAATGCACTGTGATTGATGCTCAGCTCATGCTTAGTAGCATGTTGACATGCATAATGTCAACGTTTATTGAACGGCACTAATATCTATGTGAATAAGGGAACTACATTTATATTATATAGACAGACTGGGAAACGGTGATTGGATGTGCTCCATGGATCTCCAGGATGAATAATACCACATCACAGTGCACAAACACTCCTGGAGGCTACTTTGCTTTCGGGTAGGAGCCAATCACTACCAATTTCTCACTCTGCCATTCGGATTGTCTATAGCCCCCAGAGTGTTCACCAAGTGCATAGTAGTATTCACAGCTCACATGAGGCTGCAATGATTCTGGGAGTTTCCATATTTTGAAGATTGGCTCCTTTCCGCCCCCACCAAGCATCAGTTAATAATAGCATGAAGATATACTCTTTCCTTAGCGAGACTTGGGATTAACAATAAATTGGGAGAAATCCAATCTTACTCCGACCCAGTCCACAGAGTTCATAGGAGCAATTTTCGACACCCGCTCCTGTTTAGCATCTCTTCCACGTCAGAGATTACAAAGACTGAGACTTCAGCTCTGGGTGATACTCTGCCAGAACAAAGCCTCAGCATGGGAAGTCCTGCAACTCCTAGGATCCATGGCAGCTGCTATACCAATGGTGCATCTCGCAAAACTTCATATGAGGATACTTCAGTGGCTTCTATTATCTCAATGGTTCCCAAATCATTACCCCCCCCCCCCTCGGTTTTCAGGTTCTAATAACCAGTTGTTGCAAACAGGACCTGCTTTGGTGGATGAGGCCAAAGAAAGAACTTTGGCGCCACCCCTTTCTACCCAAGGACACTTTGACCACGGATCATTCCTTGATAGGGTAGGGGGGAGGCATTTTCAGGGTTTGACAGTCCAAGAAACATGGTCCACAACAGAGGCCAACTTGCATATCATTTTTCTAGAACTGAGGGCAGTGCTTTTAGCATTGCAAGCATTCCAGTCTGTTCTTCCTTCTGGCATTCCAATCTGTTCTTCCTTCTCGGATGATCGCAATTCAGTCAGAGAGCATGTCAGTCTGGTATATCAACAAACAAGGAGGAACCAAGTCTTACCCCTTATGTCAAGAGGCCATGAGAATTTGGCAGTGGGCGATAGCTTCCCACCGCTTTCTGATAGCAACGCATATCCCAGGAGATTCCAACGTGATTGCGGACAAGCTGAGCAGATGTATTCTTCTGCCTCATGAGTGGTCCCTCAACCCCAACACAGCAGCAGAAATTTTCAGCCACTGGGGCCAGCCTTGCCTGCGACCTATCCGCCTCTCTGTCAAACCAAAAATGCAGCAGCTACTTTGCCCTAATTTCCCCCACAGGGGGAGTCCCCAAGGGACACTGATCCACAGTTGGCCCATGGGACTTCTGCACGCCTATCCTCCCATTCCTCTGGTTCCCCAATTTTTGAAGAAAGCACTTCGGTTGAAAAGCAAAGTGATCCTCATAGTCCCTTATTGGCCTCAACAGGTATGGTTCCCCTTCCTCCGGCCGTATGGTTCCCCTTCCTCCGGCTTCACCTGTTATGCTGACCATGGATTCTGGATCCATCTCCAGACCTGATCTCTCACCCCCAGGGGTTGAGTCATCTGAACCTCACCAGTCTCAAGCTGACAGCTTGGTTTTCCACTTCCATTAATCGCCAGGCAGGATAACCTTTCTTCTCCAGTACGTGATATAGTTCTGGCCTCACACAAACCATCCACTAGAAAACTCTATCTAGACAAATGGATCTAAATCTATTTGGTCTAAGAAAAGAAATCTAGATCCTTTTTTGGTTCCCATTATCAAAATGTTTCAAAAATGGAGCTGCAGCCTCTGTCATATGAGTTCATCTAGCTGCTATTTCAAACTTTTATAACGGTTATGGAAACTGTCCCCTGATTACTCACCATTTATGCAAAACCTTCCTGAAGGGAGTCTCTCACATCAGACCTGTGAAACAACCCATTGAACCATGGGACCTCACTTTAGTTCTTCAGTGTTTGACTCAACCCCCCTTCAAGCTTGCAGTGAAATGTGACATAAAATTCTTATCATGGAAGTCAATTTTTCTAGTTGCCATCAGGTCAGCTAGACATATTTCAGAGCTCCACACTCTGCGCATTAGTTGGCCCTATCTCATCTTTCATAAGGACAGAGTATCACTCCGGACAAACCCTACTTTCTCCCCCCAAAGTCATTTCGGTTTTCTCCATTAGTCAAACTGTTGACCTCCCGGTATTTTCCTGAATTTTACTAATGAAGGGGAATACTGTCTGCATTCTTTGGATGTACATAGATAATTGAGATTTTACCTGGACAGGACTAAGACAATGCGTAAATCAGACCAGCTGTTCATTTCTTTTTCTGGACCTAAAATGTGAAATTCTGTTTCTAAAGTGACTTTATCTAAATGGCTTAGAGAGTGCATACTTTACATTTATCATCTTGAGAAAAAGCCTATAACACAGAAAATCAAAGCCCATTCTACCAGTCGATGGCCTCTTCTGTAGCTTTTCATTCTAGAGCCTCCATGGACTACATCTGTGCAGCAGCAACATGAGCTTCTCCTCGTACCTTTATTACTCATTACAAACTAGATCTGCTCTCCAGGGGTAGAGCATCCTTTGGCTTTATGGTGCTCAGGAATGTTCTTCCATGAGGGCCACCCAGGGAATGAAGGTAGCTGGAGACACTGTCCCATCAGTGATGAATGGGATGAAGATTAACAACATCAGATTAAGGTTATGTCTTACCATAACATTCCATCTGTGTTGTTGATCTTCATCCATTCATCACGTTCCACCCTCTGCCCCCCTCCAAAGGCTCCTGGGGGATACATTGGGTCCAAGTGCTGTCTTATGGCACTTGCGCAGAAACTGCCTCTTCTTTACTGATAAAGGGCAAATTCGATCTGAGGTAACAGGGAGAAGGATATCATGGGTAAAAGCTTAGTTCCAGAGTTTTTGGCTGGCGCGAGCTTGATATATGGCCGGCACGGTTCCGAGGACGGAACCAATTCCCATCAGTGATGAATGGATGAAGATCAACAACACAGATGGAACTTTATGGTGAGACATAACTTCTTTTATAATAATCTTCAGCAGATGAACATATCCTTTTTAACCTAAAGTATTTTGACAAGGGTATGTCGTTAGTTGCAAGTGAGGGGGGGGGGGGTGTCAGCTCTTCACTTTCAATAAGGAATTTTTATAGAATTTCTTGTACAGATGGTTACAAAACAGAAGGATGATACACTCTGTCTGTGATGGTTAACAGTAAACTGTAACCCTCACTTGTTTTTATTCAGATATTATACACATTCCAAAAGGTCCTCCAGATCGGAGGTCCATACCAGACAATAATCATCTAAATTTCCACATCAGATGTCTGTGTTGTAGGTAAAGATGTTGTGGCTTGTATCACAAATGAACTGATCCTCCAAACTGCCAATAAAATGGTTGGCATAAGTGTATAGCCATTGCTGTACCTGTAATTTGAAGAGCACACTACTGATTAAAATAGAAAATGTTTTAGTTAACGTGTTTTGTAAGAGACAAAAGAAAAGTAGTATAACTTGAGCTGTATAGATTGGTCTTGTGTAGTGAATATTCTAAAGCTAAAAGTTCAGCCTGTTGTGGTATTCTGTTATGCAATGATTTGCTGTCCAGCATGCACACGTACCAATCAGGATCTGTTTGTAAATCTTGTAAAATGTGAAGGAACTGAAGAGTATCTGGAATTCTGCATCTTAGGTAGGCTAATAAAGATTTCAAGTACCAAGTCAAAAATTCTGATGCAAGTTCAGTCAAAGATCCTGATAATATAGGTCTCCCCGGTGGGTGTTTTTGTTCTTTATGTATTTTGGGCAGCTTGCAGAAGAATTACATCCTTGCATCAACCCCAATATATTTGAAAAACAAATTTTTACTGATTATAGCGTTTTCAACAGCTGACAATGAAAAACTATCAATTTCTGCATAAATTTATTTGTAGAGTACCAGAGCATTCTTTGATAAAATCTACTCTGACAATTGTAATAAAGGCTATTTTTTATATGCATCAATGTACTAAATAACAACCACCCTACCTATGTCAGCTGTATTCACAATAATATTTCTGTGCTCAACCCAAGTGTCATATTTCCACCAAAAGATAAATTATTAGGACCATTAGTTTTATAACTAAAATTAAAATGTAAATCTTTCAGTATAGATTTCTCAAAAGCCACCACACATTTGTTATATGGCTGATTAAAACTAGATGGTTTAAATGTAAACGCTAAGCATCTTTCAGAAAGAAACCCTATTGCTGAAAAAGCTTTTAAATTGAACTTTCTGCAGAATGCTTTACCATCATTGCATTTGGAATAAAATTAAGACTTTTATTCACTAAAGATTTTAAATTTGTAGGTAAGTCAAAGGATGAAATATTATGCATCTAATTATTCAGTTCACTTTCTTCTGGTTGACTGTTAACTGCTGAAGTATTTGAAGGGCTCCCATGTTGCCTGTTTGTTTGCGACCAGCCCTCATATATTTTCTTAGGGACAATTGTTTTAGAGGCTGAAAAATCTGTAGAGTCCCCTTTTCCAAGTATGAAACGCATAGAAGAAGAAATTTTATGTTTGTGTAGCGATAGAGTTGAATTTCCATTGTCTGCCGTTTTGCAAAAACATAACATTTTTTAATAGCCTTTGAAAGTAACTATGTTATTTTTATAATCAGTTGAATCCCTCAGGTATTTCTTAAGCTTCCTTTGTTTAAATCAGTTTCTAATGCAGTAAGATTGTTAGACAGCAGTTCTAACTGTTCTAAGTAATCTTTGTTTTGAAAAGTGGCAGTCACAGCACATGCTTTTAAGACTACGTGTTGCTGTTTATCAGGCTGTCTATCATAAAGCTCTGTCAGGGCATTGACAAACATGGTGGAGACTACTCGCTGTTTGTTGCCACTGATTAGTTAAAATCTCATCAGCTTCTCATATACTGGGCTGATTAACAACTCGTAACCCCTTGGAATGATGCTCAGTCTGATATGCTTTAAGCAATTTCTGGTGCTGTATCATAACATGACATTTCTTGTTAAGTAAAGTTAAAAGCTTTTAATACCACTGTAAAATGTTAAAATTGGGCACAGTACCTGATGGTTGTACTGCCTCCATCATTAAAACAGAGTCTTGCCTACAAATAACAATATGCAGGTGTAAGACTATAAAAATTCATCTTTGGTGTGAGATCAGGATCAGCTAGAGCATCGTTGTACTCATTGTTTCATTGATGTTGTATGCATTACATGGATAACTTGACTACAACTTGAGGGAAGATACTGGTAAGGCATCAGTGGTCTTGTAAAAATTGTACCCAAGTAGGCAGTAGAGCAAGGGAAGATACCCAAGTAGGCAGTAGAGCAAGGGAAGATATCCAAGTATAACAGCCAAGTGAAGATGTAAGTCCTCTTAAAGAGCTAAAGATGAGCATCACACCCTGTTGTATTTTATTAACCAAATAAGTGAATAGTCCTAACACACTGTTCTACCAGAGCCAATTGCAGAGGTGAGTAATACATTTTTAAAATATTTATACATTTGTAATATAGCATAGTAACAGTTTATGTACCTGAGCTTACTGAAATCCACCTCAGTTAAGACTAATTCATCAATTACAGCTGACCAAAAATAGAACATTTCAGGTCATATACAGACTTCTATAACATAAATACCCCTTTCCTTGTGGTTTTGCAGCCTTGGAATTGCTGTATATAAGTAGAGATTTGGGTTCAAAGCCCCCACAGGGTGTAGTGGAATTTCCTGCTGTGAAAATGCTGTGCTCCACTTGTGCTGCATCCATTTTTGTACTCATTGTTTCATTGATGGTCCTGTGATTCAATTGCCTTGTACATTGTATGATCATGATCCTATGATTAGGAGCTTCAGTGAACTGCCATTTTACTGAATTGTGCTCAGTAAAGTGGTGCCAGTGTTTTAGGTTTTAGTAATTTCAGGTAGATGCATAATTTACATTCAGGCAAGTTGTAAATCAAACCTCTTTGAAATAGACACCAATTCAAGCTTAAAACAAAGATGTATTCATATCAGATGCAGAGATTAATAAGATGGCTAGTAGAAACATAAATAGGCAAGTTTGTTTGATTTTATATGGCAAAGTGGTTCTTGATGAAACACTGTCATGAACTACATCTACTAAAAATACTCATTTATATGATTTCAGGGCACAGTAGCATATGGCTTTATTTATTCAATTTATTTTATGCTCTCTTTGGAGTCCACTTAGTTTCCTCAGGTCTGTGCCAAAATTATGTGCATCTGCACTTTATGTATTGCCTCATTGCTACTTGTCCATTTTATTTATCATTAGTGGTAGAGTGCTCATCAGCATGCAAAAAGAGCCTGAAAGAAGAGTTGCTTAGGGCCAGCAGTTAAGTGGAGTTGGTACCACAGATTGTTATACTGTGGGGTTTTACCCGGCCGTCTGCCCCAACAATGTAGTGGGAAATGTGTATTCTGACATGTGCTATGCTGCTTTCACATTGTAATTTCATTCATTAATTGTGCAACAGAATTACAGTGTCCTGTGAATCTGCACCATGAAAGCAAGCCTGTGATTGGCATACCTCTTATACCTGCCAGATCCTCTGGCTGCCTAAGTTCATTTCATATCTTGAATTACCAACAGCATTCATGGGCTCCCCACCAGTGCCATTGGACTAACTGCTGTGGAGTTTTGTTCATAATTCTAGGAGTAACTTATATTAAGGTACAGGTATTAATTTATTTACTTGTTTGTTTCAGTGATCCAAACTGGTGGAAAGGGGAGACATATCAAGGTACTGGATTATTCCCCTCAAACTTTGTGACTGCAGATCTTACAGCAGAACCTGAAATGAGTAAGTAGAATTGTTGAAGAGAATTGTAGCTCTTTTTTGCAGTACTTCACAATGTTCTAAAAATATTCTAAATTCCTTTTTTTGTATAAGTAGTGGCAATATCAGTGAGAGCAGTGTCGCAGTTTATCCAAGGAGTATCCAATTACTTCATTGGTTTTGGCGTCTTATACAAGTATCTCATGTTTGTTTGTGTCTTTCGGCTTTTCCCAGTTAGGGGTCGCCACAGCAGAACTCCGGTCCGCTAATGATTGGCAGTAGATTTTTACATGCTGGCTTGCCGGGCCTAACGCAAAACCTTCAATGAAGAAACGCCCATTCACGCATGTTACCACACAGAAGACGCTCTAACTGAGAATTGAACGGGCAACGTCTAACTGTGAGGCGACAACGCTACCGCAGCACCGCCACCGCAGTTATACAAGTATCTCATGTATTTTTCTTAATTTATATTTATTTGGTTTTACTTTTGATAATTGAGATAATCCCAGTGAGCTTGTGTCCTGTCCTTAGGGCAGAATTGAATTTGAATGTATTCAGCTAATGTAAAATATGATCAAGACACTGGGAAAATTCACCTTTTCTGTCTAGCAAGTACCTTGGGATTTTGTAACAAAGTGAACAACTTTCTCACTTGTATTATATTCGTTCATTATTACCCATAAGATTTCATGTCCAGTTGTGTCAAATGCCTTAAGATCTTCTATCATGATTTTGCTTCTTTTCTGTTCATAATATCAACAATTTCTCTATTATTGATAATTCTAGACAACCCTTCCCCTTTATACTGTGTATAATATCTTCCATAATATTTTCCATTTTAGTTTCAAATCTCTTTTGTATTATTTTCATAAAGATCTTATTATTATTCAGTACTATTTGTCTCCATTTTTTTAATTCTCTTCTGTCTTCCTTCTTCCATATGAATTTAAGTATTCCACATAAATCTTTGTACATGAAACTTTAATTTAACCATTCATTCAAAATCTTTAAAAAACATTTTTTGCCAATCCCTTAATTTTTTTATACATTTCATACCCTATTCTATCTGGGCCTGCAACCAAATTGGCATTTATTTATCCAAGTCCTTTATGTAGCTCATTTAAAGAAATCTCCTCTTCCAATTCTTTATCCTTTTTCTGTTGACCTTTTTACTTTCCTTGTTTTTTTAATTACTTTTTTCTTTAAATATTTCTTGCACGTAGTGTATTACACTAATAATCTTTTCCTGAGTTCTTTCTCTCTCTTAGTTTACATTTATTTCTCTCATTACACTACTATCTTCCTTTACTAATCTGCTTACGAGTCTCAATACTACCAACTCTTTTTCCTTGTATATATTTGCTTATATAACAATTCTTGTATTTTTTTCTTGATTTCTTTCATATAATTTTTTTCTTTGTCAAAGTACTTTCTATAATTATGTCTCGATGCATCGCTGTATGTTCTTTTATATTTTTCTTTCTGTACTTTTCTCACATCGTATTGCCACTGTAAAAAAAGTTTTGTATTTTTCCTTAAATATCATCCACCATGTAGACCAATTTTTATAAAATGTTCTCATAGTAATATGATATTTCCATCACTGTATTACTACTCTTTTTCCTTCTTCATGCCATGCTTTCTCATTTATCCTTTTTATTCCTTTGCCTGTTTTTATATATTCTTCATTTTCTTTTATCTTTAGCCATATGCAAGATCAGAAAATCCTGTTTCAACAACCTCCCCCTCTCATATAATTAAAACTTCTAATACTGTAAAATAATCTATTTCAGTTCTCTGCATGTCCATTTTGTAAGTGCATGATTTTTTGTCACAAAGTTTTAAGTTATCACATTTTACAACTTCTAACGTTTTCTTGTATCATTTCCTTTCTTTTTACACTTGCCTCTTAAATTACAGTCTACTGTCATTGCAATACTCGTGTATCATTACATAGTCTTAAGTATGATGAAATAAGCTTTCCCTTTAGGTAGTATAAGCATATAATATAATAATCCTATATACTTGTTCTTTCCATTTTAAATCTACAGTGGTTAATCTCCTTTTTGCTAAAGTTACATCTACTATCTTTACTATATTTCTAAAAAGTATGGCTGTTCAAGAACATCTTTCATTTCCTAAATTCCACTTATCCTTCCTCCCCAAAGTTTCTCTGTTTAAAATCTTTCTTCATTTGTTAAAAATCTTTTTTTTCTAATGTGTTATATTTATATTACATGTATTACACCACTGCACAATTTCTCTTCTCCTTACTATATTCTTAATGCTATTCACATTTACAGAAAGCACTCGAAAATTTTTCATTTTTGCCTTTTCCTTGGATTCATGGTTTCATACGTCCATAGCTAATTACTAGGCTTTCTTAACAGTCCTTTGTAGGACTAACCAATTTCCTTCCCAATAGTGAGAATCAAACACTGTACCTTGTGTTTGTGAGTCAGACACCTTAACATTATACCAAACCCCACCTTTAGCTGTATAAATTCTTTTTCATCCATTTCCTTTCTTTTTTTCTTTTGTACTTCTCCCTTTACATTTTCTTTTTCTGTCTTTTACCCTTTTAACAATATAATTTTTTCCTTTTACTACCTCCCAGTTCTTCTTTGTCACTTATTTTAGAGCTCTCGATCAGTATGCATGTATATATGCCTTTAGGAAGCTATCCAAGGGCTTGATCCTAGAGTGTAAATACTGATCATGGACAAGCCTGACTGCCATTTTGTAGTTAGCTGTTGAGATGTGAACATGTATGTATATAAGCTCTGTTTGTTAGTTCATTCGTATTTAAAGATGCTGCTAGCCATCCTGATATATTTTTATATATTAAAGCATCTTAACAAAATCTCAAGCCTTCTTATTATTTGTATTGGAGACGAATGAGCAACATGGTGACAGAAGTGGTATGCCTAAAAGGACATGGTACCAGAAGTGGCATATCTAAAAGGACCTGAAGTCAGAAGCTGCATACCAAAGGGGCATGAAGTTTAAAACGGCGTTGCAAAAATGATTTAAGGCACTTATCCAGATGTTGGTTTAATATAACGATTTAAGGCACTTATCCAGATGTTGGTGGAATATACAGCAGTGGACCACCCTAAAGCTGTGCATACTTCGTAAAACAGGTCAGAAACTAATTTCAGGTATTAAAGTCTTGCTCAGCACTACTTCTTTTCACATAATATGAAGCGAGGCATACAGAATGCTCTAAATAACATTTGCATAAACAAATATGTACAATATTGAAAAAATATTCTAATTACTATGGAAAATGTTTGAAATAAAGTCCAATTACATAAAGCATATAAAATAAAGGGAAACTACCGCATTTTTGCAAAGCATATGTATTTTCATATTAAGCAAAGATATCCAAGTTATCAGAAGTGTATAAAGTGTTCACATGTTTGTGCAGTGTTACAGTAAAGTTATTTGCAGAGTGCAGCCATTACAGAGCATGTTTTGCAAAGTAAAGTATTTCGAAGAGTTTATTGTGCATTTGGAATGTTGTTACAAGCTCACAGAACAGTTTGTTCATACATAATTACAAGGGCCAATTTTTCAGTGCGTTTGTGTATACTTTGTGGGCATGGTAGATGGATTTCGAAAACCCAGTGCACTTGTATTTGACAGTAATATCGCTGAGAACTGGAGTGTGTTTGAGCAAGAGTACGACATTTTCATACAGACTGCATTTTCTGATAAAGGTGACTGTACAAAGCCATTTATTCTACTTAATTTAGCTGGGTCAGAAGTTGTAGAAGGGAATCACTCATTTGTGTATGCACCTAGTTATACTGGAGAGGGGGAACTGTCATATTGCTGTACAGGCTCAGTCAAGGGAGGACCCTGCATGCTTAAAACATTAATTTAGAGAAATGTGTAACCCCCAGACAAATGTTACAATAGAAAGGCACTTATTTTACACACGGGATCAAAAGCATGGTGAAGCTTTTGCAGCATATATACAACTGACCTGAGAAATAAAGCTGAAACGTGCATATTTGTTGATTTAAGGGATGAGTTGATAAAGGACAGACTTGTGTGTGGTATGAAAGATGATGCTGTGAGAAGGATTTTGCTTTATGACACAGATTTAACTTTGAATAAGGCCATTGAGATTTGTCAGATATATCAGCTCACATAAAAGCACAAAAATATGGTTAGAAATAAGAGCAGCTCTAGAAGGCACAGTGGTAAAGCTTATGTCAATTGTACACAGCACGTGGTTAAAAGAAATAGGCCCAAGTACATGGCAGACCCTGCCGCAACTACTGGTAAACCCCAGAACTTTCTAGCAAATTCCAGACTTCGCACAATCTCAGTGAAGCAGAAGAGTCAGTCAGCTAAGCATGGGCCCCCACCCAGTTTCATTGTCTACTGTCGTAATTGTGGCAGTAATCATGAATCTAAAAGGGAAAAATGTTTAGCTTTTGGCCAGCAATGCCACAGATGTGATAAATGGAATTACTTCAAGAGATTTTGTAAATCAAAAGGCCCACATTCTTTCATTAATAGAGAACATTTGGAAGCGTGTTGATCAGTTAGACAGTGGCAGTTCTAGTCTTTATGTTGATGGTGTGTCAGTGCTTCATGAAACAGTCAGTGCAGTTGATTTAAGGGCCAAAGAGTGAAGTATATTGTACTGTTCGGATAAATGGCAAACCCACAGAGCTCAAAGTGGACACAGGTTCTAAGTGGAGTGTTATGTCGACAGAAACATTTGCTAGAGTGTGTAAAAGTGAAAGGCTTGATTTGACAGTGTTGCTTATGGAGGTGAAGAAATTCAAACCGAAGGCTTAGTAGTGCTTTCATGTTATTTGCAGAAAGAAGCTGTGACTTATTTTTTTGTGGTCAAGAGGCAGGTTCAGCCATTATTAGGGCTCAGACTCCTTGAAAATGGGACTGATTTCATTTAACAAGGAAGTCCAAGTTAGCTTAAAAGACCACTACTCTAATTTTGCCCAGCACATTTTTTCTACTTATGCTGATCTTTTCCAAGACAAGCTAGGCAAACTTCCAGATGTTCTTCATCTCACATTGCTGCAGTCCTTACATATGGGGTAGTCCGCTGTCCTCGGTCGGCCCGAATACCAAAGTATTAGGCTGACGTCGGTCAAGGCGCTTAGAACTGACCTCAGGACGTCAGGGTATAAAAGCGCATGACCGACGTCATATCCTCAGTCTTTTTTGCCGCGTGGTCCGATGCAGAAGCAGCGTTGCAAGTGCCGTTCGGCGTTCTGAAATTTTTCGAGTTCGGAGTTTCAGACCGAATCCAAGTTGGCTAAGTACCCCGTTGGGGAATATTTTGGTTTTTTCTTGCCTCAGTTTTTTACCGGATGTCAGAAAAAGTGAATAATTGTATTTCTTGTGGGAAACAGATACCGCATAGGGATTATCACTCTTTGTGTATTCCTTGTTTGGGGCCTGAGCATGACGTAGTCGGGTGTCGCTTTTGTGCTAGGTTTAATAAGCGCACCATTAAACGAAGGTTAGATTGCGCTAGGCTGGTCTTCGGTAAGCGGTGCAATTATAATATGCCGTCGGATACTCCGACGCCCGCTTCCTCGAAGAAGCGCAAAGACAAAGCGGTTAAACCCAGACAGGATGAGTCGTCCGTTCCGGACGCCGGTGCTTTAGAGGTTTCAGTGGAACCGGTGGTTCCGACGGAGGCTTCTTTGGAGTCTCAGGGAGAGACTTTGATTTTACAGGATTAGGCCCTCTCCTTCTGTTTCCAAGGGTTCTTCCAGAGGCAGGCCAGGTTTGTCTTCTGCTGGTGTCAGTCCTAGTTCTGCAGGGTCTGTACCTAAGAAACACATGCTTAAAATGGCAGAAGATTTGATTACTCTGATTAGAGGTTCTATGCCCCCTCCTGATAAGAGGCCTAGGGTGGAGCCAGAGATGGAAAGTTTTGAACAGGCTTCAGATGATTCAGAGTCTTCGGCTGAAGACTTACAGGAATTCACGCCTTATTCTGATTCTGATGCAGAAGATTCCACTCCTTCTGCTTCTCCTCCAGAGGATTTTTCTTTTTCAGAAACACTTCATTCTATGAGGGAACATTTTAAGTGGGAAGGTCAGGATTTTTCCGACTCAAGGAAAAGGCTAAGGGAATTCTTGTTTTTACCTCAGCATAGACCTTTGGCTATACCTCCTGTTCTGGATGTTGTGCAAGATGTGTTTTCAGAGGCTTCCCTTAATCCTGATTCTCTGCCTCCTGCGCCAGTTAAACCGGATAGGTATTACAGGGTGCCTGAAGCGCATAAATATCTCTATAAGAGCCCTAGGGCAGACCCAGAAACTGTTAGCCAGGGACCTAAGGGTGTCAGGGCCTCTGTTGTAAAGAATCCAGTTCCTCTAGATAAAGAGGCTAGAGCCTTGGATAGATGGGGAAAAAAGATCTATACCTCTTCTACTCTAGCAATGAGGGCTTTGAATTGCCAATTTCATATGTTGAAGTATCAGAATTTTCTCCTTTCTCAATTGAAATCTAAGGTGGATGCTCTGGCAGAGGGCATTGAGTGTAAAGAATTACAAGATTTGGTACATGTCTCTGAACAGGTGGGTAAGCATTCCTTACAGTGTGGTTTTGATGCTTTGCAGGCCTCTTCTAGGGTGGCTGCCACTGGTTCAGTTCTCCGCAGGCATGCCTGGCTGAAGGATCAGAATTTATCAGACCATGTTAAGACCAGGATTTTGGATGCTCCTTTACAGTCTGAAGTGTTGTTTGGCCCACCTGTGGAGTCAGTCTTAAAGAAAATGGAAGACAAGGCTAAGTCTATGCAGACTGTTAAAGATTTTTTACAGGTCCAGCCTCCGAAGTTTAGTAGAAATTGGCCTACTAAGGGGTGGACGTATCCTTCCTCTGATTCTCAGTCTAGGGGTAGATCTAGACGTGGTAGGGGTAGAGCTCAGAGTACTTTCAGGCCTAGAACATGGAGTTCACCTGCACAGTCTTCGAGTGAGGGCAGGGGCCAGTCCTTTCGTAAACAGGCCCAATGACCTACTGTTGCAGCTGCCAGATTCTTCTCGCCTGGCAGCACCTTTGGGAGGAAGGTTGGCTCTCTTCAAGGAAAATTGGCTTTTGATTACCCAGGACAAATGGGTATTGGATATCATACACCGAGGTTACAAGTTTTATTTCCATACCTTGCCTCCTTTCAAAGGCATGCCAGACGTTCCTCCTCAGCAAAGACTGGAAGCTCACAAACAAATTGCTCTATTGCTTCAAATAGGGGCTATACAACCGGTCCCTTTGTCAGAAGTGGGCCTAGGATTTTATTCTCGCCTGTTTCTAGTACCAAAGAAAGGGAATACGTGGAGACCAATTTTGGATTTATCTATCCTCAACACATATCTGGACATTCCAAAGTTCAAAATGTTGACGTTACAACAGTTTTTACCTCTGCTGGGCAAAGATCACTGGATGGTGACTCTGGATCTCAAAGAGGCTTACCTTCCTGTGCCTATCAGGCTCAGTTGCAGAAAATATCTGCGTTTTCGGACTGGGAATTTACATTATCAGTTCTCTGCATTGCCCTTTGGCTTGTCTACTGCGCCCAGAGTGTTCACAAAGGTTCTGGCTCCAGTGATAGCCTTCTTCAGGCTGAAAGGAATACAAATTTATCCTTATTTGGACGATTGCCTGATTCTGGCTCAAGAAAAGGACGAACTTCTTCATCATCTACAGTATGTGATGGCAGTGTTAAGATGCCTAGGGTATTCTGTGAACTAAATAAAGTCCAGTCTAGTACCCTCTCAGGACATGTGCTTTCTGGGTGTGAGACTGAATACAGCAGCCCAGATGGCCTTTTTGACCCCGGACAAACAAAAGAATCTTTCTCTTTATTTCCATCAATTGTCTCGTCAGTCCAGGCTGACTGCAAGGACAGTCCTTCAAGCCTTGGGGTTCATGGCATCTTGTATTCTGGTGCTTCCCAATGCCAAAGTGCATATGAGGAAGTTGCAATGGTATCTCAAAAATGTATGGACACAACACTGCCAAGATCTGGACACTGTCATTCAAATAATACCTTGCATTCAAAAGGAGTTTTTGTGGTGGGCTCAGGAATGTCACCTAAACAAGGGACTCTCTGTGACCCGGCCAGAGGCGAGTCAGATTCTAACGACAGATGCCTCAGACAAAGCTTGGGGAGCTCATCTGAATGGAAAATGGGTACAAGACACGTGGCCTGCCAGACTTCAACATTTGCACATCAATTTGAAGGAGATGTTAGCAGTCCAATTTGCATTGATGGCTTTCAAGGATTTACTTCTCCCAGGACAGGTGTTGATTCAAACAGACAACACAACTGTCATGTGGTACATCAACAAGCAAGGGGGAACTCATTCATACCCTCTTTGCAGGCAAGCGATGATTTTGTGGGAGACTGCTCTCAGTTTACAGCTAAATCTTCAAGCAAGGTTTCTGCCAGGAGCACAGAACTCCTTAGCAGATGTGTTGAGCAGACAGATAATGGATCCCCACGAGTGGAACTTGGATCCTCATGTATTTCGAAAGTTGACAGTGTTTTGGGGAACTCCAGACATAGATCTGTTCGCTTCTCCTCTAAACTACCAGTTGCCAAAGTTTTGCACAAAAAGGTTTCATCACACAGCTTGGAGGGTGGATGCTCTGTCATTCAGTTGGAGCAATCTTCACGTTTATGCCTTTCCACCACTGCCTCTCCTCCCAAAGGTACTTCTGAAGGTCAGACAGGACAAACCATCCATGATTTTAATAGCTCCAGATTGGCCTCGTCAACACTGGTATCCACTACTGAGAAGTTTGGTACGGGAGCCTCCATGGCCTTTACCTTCGATTCCACACCTTCTGTCTCAGGAGAACAGTCATTTACTCAATGTCAAACTTCAGTCTCTGCATCTAACAGCCTGGCATATTCTGTTCTAGAACCTGGAGGGTTTCAGCTTCCACAACAAGTTTTAAATGTGATTTTGGAAGCCAGAAGGCCTAGTACAAGGAAAGTTTACACTGATAAATGGAGGAGATTTTTTATTTGGAGCAAAGCAAAGAACTTTGATGTTTCCAAGCCTGATTTAAGTGCTTCTCTTCAATACCTTACTGAGTTATTGGACAAGGGTTTGTCCTTCTCCTCTATTAAGATTCATGCTGCAGCTATTTCTGCTCACTATGACTGTGACCCACCATTATTTTCTCATCCTTTGTTTAAGCGGTTCCTTAGAGGGGCAAAGAATATAAGACCCCCACGGAGAGCTCCTACTCCTGCTTGGGATCTCAATTTTGTGTTGGAGAAACTCACTCTACAACCTTTTGAGCCTGCAGCTACTGCCGATTTAAAATACTTATCATGGAAGACTGCTTTTTTGTTGGCCATTACCTCTGCAAGAAGGGTTTCTGAATTACAGGCCCTTATGGCAGTTGAGCCTTTCTTAATTTTCCATAAGGATAGGGTATCTTTGCGTACTAATCCTTCCTTTATGCCTAAAGTGGTTTCTAGTGTGGCTTTAAACCAATCTATTCATTTGCCTACTTTTTATGCAAACCCCCAAAATAAAGGGGAAAAGATTTTGCACACTTTGGATATACACAGGCAGTTGCGATATTATTTGAGCAGAACTAAAGGGTTCAGACAGTCTCAGCAGTTGTTTGTTTCTTTTGCTTTGGGTTCTCAGGGCAAACCTGTTTCAAAACAAACTATTTCAAAGTGGATTGGCTTTTGTATTTCTTTCTGTTACTCCCATCATGGTAAGGAGATTCCGGCTGGGATCAGGCCTCATTCCACTAGGGCTACTGCCACTTCCACAGCCTTTCTAAGGGGGGTGGCTACTAAAGATATTTTGGAAGCAGCTACTTGGAGTTCAGTGCATACTTTCTCTAAGCATTACCACCTTCCACTTTTCTCTAAATCTAGGGCTGGTTTTGCCACTGCTATTTTACAGGGCATTTTAGCAGCTCCTAATGCTTTATAATTTTGCCAACCTCCCTTACCTCTGCTTTGGGATTCTACCCATATGTAAGGACTGCAGCAATGTGAGATGAAGAACATAGTACAGTTTTGTACCTACCATAAATGTAGATGTTCGAAGATCCACATTGCTGCAGTCCAATTTACCCTCCCTCCTTCCCCTCTGTTTTTTGGGGTGGTTGTATGGTTTGGGTTGTAAATATTGTAAATATTGTATATATTGTTTGTACATGGGTGGTTGGATGTGTTTTTTGGCTATGCCCTCTCTTTTTGGGCCTTCTGACATCTGGGGCAAGAAAAGACTGAGGATATGACGTCGGTCATGCGCTTTTATACCCTGACGTCCTGAGGTCAGTTCTAAGCGCCTTGACCGACGTCAGCCTAATACTTTGGTATTCGGGCCAACCGAGGACAGCGGACTACCCCATATGTAAGGACTGCAGCAATGTGGATCTTCGAACATCTACATTTATGGTAGGTACAAAACTGTACTTTGTGTATGTTATTAAGTTAGACCCAGAGGTCAGTCCAGTTATCAGGCCAGCTTGAAAAGTTTCAGTAGCCATGCAGGACAGAGTCAAAGCCGAGTTAGATAAAATGGTGCAACAAGGTATAATTTGTCCAGTGGAAACTACAGCAGAATGGGTAATAGCTCATAAGAAAAGCTCAGATGACATCACAATGTGTATTGATCCATGAGATTTGAACAAAGCGCCAAAAAGACATCACCATCCAATGTGCACAGTCAAAGAAGTCACAGCTTTGATGCCAAATGCTACTATTTTTTCTGTCTTAGATGCAGAGTTCATTTTGGCAAATTCACCTTGACAAAAAAACTCATTGCTCACTACATTCAGTACTCTGGCAGGTACAGATTTTTGAGAATGCCATTTGGGATAAATTCTGCAAGTGGTCTTTCAACATGCAATGGAGCAAATTTTTTCTGGGTATCCTTGTGCTATTATACGCAAATTCAGGCAGCAAGAAGTTCCTCATGTTGGTCATTTATTTACAAGTACAGGCCTATGACTATAACCTTCAAACAGCCATTCTCGTGATGCTAGCTCCAGACAGTGTTCAAGCCCTGCAATATTTTCTTGGCATGATCATCTACCTAGGCAAGTTCATTCCAGACTTGAGACAACTTTCAGCACCACTCAGAGAGTTGACATGTAAAGATGTATCCTGGTTTTGGTCCGAGCAACACCAAAGTGCATTTAATGTCCTGAAGCAGAGAACTGCCAGTCTGCCAACGC
The DNA here is from genome assembly GCF_019279795.1 of Protopterus annectens. Classification (NCBI taxonomy): domain Eukaryota; kingdom Metazoa; phylum Chordata; order Ceratodontiformes; family Protopteridae; genus Protopterus; species Protopterus annectens. Next base: position 1,475,675,063 of record NC_056732.1, read on the forward strand.
TCGGATTCTTTGATGTTCACAAACCAGTTACACTTATCTGTGATGCTTCGTAATTTGGTCTTGGTGCAGTCATTTTACAAGAGGATCAACCAGTTGCCTACACATTGAGAATTCTTACCCACGCTGAACAGCAGTACCCCAGGTTGAGAAAGATCTTTTGGCAATTGTGTTTGCATGTTCGAAGTTCCATGATTATGTTTATGGCAGACCTGTCCAGATCGAAACAGACCACCGACCATCAGTCACAATCCTGAGTAAGCCAATGCATTCAGCTCCAGCCAGACTGTAACGTATGATGCCGAGATTGCAAAAGTACAATTTCGGTCTTGTCTGTAAGAAAGGCAAAGTTCTTTATCTTGCTGATACATTATCCAGATCACCCAGAAATACCACTGAAGAGAGTGATAGTCAAGGTTCTCAATTGTTTGATGGTTTTGAAGTCATGTAAGTGAGAAATTTTTCTTCCACAAGTCTTGATGAGCTAAGGGAACACACAGCCACAGATCCAGTTTTACAAAGGCTCAACCGCTTTATCAGTCAAGGATGGTCGTCAAAGCAATCTAGTTTACCTCAAGAAGTACAACCTTATTTTCCATACAGAGAGAGTATTTTGGCCTTCTATGTCACAAGACATTGAGAGAGCACCTTCTTCCTGTACAGTATGTAATGGTACAAAGCCTCATCAATAGAAGGAACCACTTCAGCTTAACCAAATTCCGGAACTACCTTGGTCGACAGTAGCCACTGATATCTTTGAGTGGAATGGCCAACATTATTTGGTGTTAGTAGACTCTTACTCCAGTTGGTTAGAAATTGACTTACTTCCAACCTAGCATCTAGTACTGTTATTACTAAGATGAAACGTCATTTTGCTATACATGGTAGTCCACACAGTTATTTCTGACAATGGCTTGCAGTTTACAAGCCAACAGTTCAAAAGATTTCCAGAAGAGTGGGACTTCACTCATGTCACAAGTAGAAAGGAGTACCCACAGTCAAATGGTTTGGCAGAACAAGCAGTGCAAAGTGCAAAACAGTTACTTGAGAAGTCAAAATGAGACAATGCCGATGTTTTCTTGAATCTCAGAAATGTTCCTCATGATAAACATCTAGGTTCACCTGCTCAGAGACTTCTGTCGAGACAAACCAGAACCACATTACTAATTAATAGTCAATTGTTGGTTCCATGTGTCAAGAGCAGCAATCAGTGAAAGCCAACCTGTTGAAAAAGTGCCTATCCCAGAAGACCTACTACGATAAGACCAGTAGAGTGCTGAATCCATTACGAGAGGGAGAAGTGGTAAGGATGAAGATGTCCAAAGGTTATAGCGGATTGGTGTTGTGAGGAATATTGGTCCAGAGCCGAGATCGTACAATGTGGAATCATAAGGAGCAACTTTTAGGTGGAATCGGAAACATTTAAGACCAGTGTCCGAGCCTATACCACAGCAGATAGCTTATGAGAAAGACTCTCCATCTCAAAGTGAGTTGTCTGGTGTTCCAATTCCAGAGGAAATTCAGAGGGCATTGCTGTTCCTATGATGAATCCAGAAGTTTCTGATATGAGTTGTGCACCGCAGACTGTTACTGTTGCTGAATTTAGTCCAAACTGTTATGTTACGGGATATTGTCAAGTCTCTACACACTGTAGCAGATATGAAGCAACTTGGACACAAATATTATATTTGTTTCTAATCTACATATTAATGCATGCTTGTCTCTGATATTATTTTGCATGAAGGGCAATCTTTAAGAGGGGGGGGATGTAGGTTAATATGCATGTGTATGTACCTATAAGAAGCTATCCAAGGGCTTGCAATAGATATAAATTCTGAGCACGTGTGAGGCTGACTGCCATTTTGTAGTTAGCTGTTGAGATGTGAACATGTATGTAAGCTCTGTTAGTTTGTTCATATTTAAAGATGCTGCTATCCATCCTGATGTTTGCATATATTAAAGCATCTGAACGAAACCCCAAGCCGCCTTATTTGTATTGGAGACTAACGAGGGACAAGAACCTTCTTCTGTGTTCTCTTTATTATTTTTTCTCATCTAATTTTTCTTCTGTTTCTTTTACTAAAATTTCTTCTCTGTCAGTTTTCTTCTCTTTATTTTTCCTTGCTGTTATTTTCATTTTTGCAGTCTATCCATGAATGTCCAGTTTTTACATTTGTAACATTTCATTTCACACTTTTTGCATCCTGCCCCATTTCCCCACAAGTATAACATTTTCATATGAAGTTGTTATATCTCGTCGTTCATTCTTTACTGATGGGTTCGGCAGCGATCGCTCAGCTCTGAGTCAGCACCTACTGCAAAGCTTGAGGATTTCAAGTAGCTCGAGGCCAAGTCCCTATCCCATGATGCACCCTGAGTTATCCCAGATCTAGTTTGCTGTTGCAAATGATCGGAGGTTCTTGCTAGCTCAGGCCAGTAAAAACTTTTGTACTTTCTATTTTCAAAAAAATTATTGTTGGTTTATTATTAAAATAGTTAGATATTAAGATAGATAGGCTCTTAAAGCTTTTTCTGTAGTGTTCCCTTCCCAGTGTGCTTTTCTTAGCCTTATATAGGTCATTTTCTTGATATGCCTATTGAAAATTTCTGACTAAAATAATTGCTTGTTCTGTGACCTTTTGTCATTTTTCTTATTAGCATAGTATAGTGGGATTACTTGGTGAATAGCAGCTGTTTATTCAGTGACCTTTTGTTAAATTTTTTCGACAGCAGAGTATCTTATTAGAGTTTACTTGCTATTAAGATTATCTGTTTAAGTTTTGTGTGTGTGTGTGTGTGTGTGTGTGTGTGTGTGTGTGTGTGTGTGTGTGTGTGTGTGTGTGTGTGTGTTAGCCTTAATTTTAGGCTTGTGTGCTCATCTTTAGCCTGTTTTTTTATTAGAAGGCTTTTTTGTAGTTAGCCTTAGTTTAAAAGGCTTGTGTGTGCTGATAGTTAGCCTGTTTTTTATTAGAAGGCTTTGTTCTGCTTATAGTTAGCCTTAGTTTAAAAGGCTTGTATGCGTGTGTCTGTGCTTATAGTTAGCCTGTTTTTTATTAGAAGGCTAATTTATATTGTTGTTTGTTGGGTGTGTCCATTTCTGTCATCGCTGATGACAGAGAGAAAGACTGCAAGTCAGGGTTTAAAAAATGCCCTAAATGTGAGCAGATGTCGGTTACTGACTGTCATGTGAATTCTCTACTGCTTGGGTGCTTTCCACCTACAAGAAAGAGATATGCTCTATATGACATTCCTTTTCCTCTAGAGTTCTTGAAGAGAGAAAAAGAAAGCTTATTGACAGGGGTTTGTTGAAACTTTGCTTTCAGGAGGCTTTGAGTGACCAGGATGGATCTAGCTAGTCCTCAAAGTCCTCCAAGACTTCTGCTCCACAGGTCTCAGAGCCTGTCCCGGTCTTGGAACCGGTATCCGAAATGCCTAAATCAACAGTACTTCAGTCGGTACCATCAGTCTGATCATCCTGGTCTTTTATTAGCCTTTCTGATTTGGATGTAGATCGGGTAGTGCAGAAGCTTCTACAGGTACCGGCCTTTGCCAAATTATCGGCTCCAACCCATCTGGCTTCAGAGCTGAAGACCCATTTACCAGCTATATCTCTTCCTCCTCCAAGCCATACCGGTCCTTTGGAGCCGGAGGAGTTGGAGTTGCTGATTGTGGAGCCCCCTGAGCCGATGCCTGCTCCAGTGTCTTTGGCTCCGTTCACTCTGACATCCACGACGCCAATCGAGGACTCTAGGAGCAGACCGTCTCTGGTCGGGTCCAGGGAGGATAGTCGAACCAACTTGTCGGTTCTGACTTTGCCTCTCATCTCCTATCTCTGGCTCGGAGCCCACTGTCCCAGTGCTAGGGGTATCGATCCATGTTCGTGTTTCACTGTTGCAGTCATTATATTTGGGTAATCTGCTAGCAGGTTGCCCTCAGTCGGCCTGATTAACAAAGTCTTGGGTCCGGTGTCGGTTGCTGTCCCTTTTTCCATGACGTCAGGTCATCAGGGGTATAAAACATGCAGACGATGCCATTACATCAGTCTTTCTTGCCGCGTGGTGCCCAAAGCAGAAGCAATTCGCAAGTGCCGGTCGGCTGACTCCTGAAATTTTCATTTTCGAGTTTCAGAACCGAAGTCTTCAACTAAAAGCTAAGTACCCCGTTGGGGAAACATTTTCTTCTCCTTACCAATGTCAGTAAAAGTTAATAATTGTATTACTTGTGGGAAGCTAATACCTCATAAGGATTTTCATTTATACTGTATGCCTTGCCTAGGCCCTGACCACGACGTACCTTGCTGTCGGTTTGTGCTTTATTTAATCAGCGCACTTTCCATCGGTACATTTTTGCTTCAAAATATTTCAGTTCTCAATTTAATTATCCAGAAATGACGATGGTTAGCCATCCGACTACCGGAATACCGAAAAAACGCAAAGAAAAAGAGACAGGCCGCTGAGGTCCAAAACTGCCGACGACGCTTCTCCTAAGCCAGTCGCCAGTTCACCGATAATCGGTGAGGCGCTTTTGCAGCCCCTGATACCCACAACTTCTGATTCGCAGGCCTCTACTGAGACCCATTCGGAGTCCAATATGCCGCAAGATACTTCTCATATGGAACCCAAGGATGTCTCTACCTTGGATGGGTCCGGAGCCGCTGAGCAGGCGCCAGCTTCTGAGGGTGTATTCAAGCCTACAGACTTGCATATTAAACTGACTCCAACTTCAGTGCTAAGGCCTAAATCTTGATGTTTGTCAAAACAACTGACGCCCAGGCCACATGTTCAGGCCCCTACAAGAAACAGCCATAAAAAGTCATACAGAGACTTGAGTTTAGTACACTTAAGTCACAAGTTTCCCATTGTTCATGTCTTTTAATGAGATATAAACAGCACTTTGTATTTTTTAACATTTTTTAACACTTTCTTATTTTGTTTTTATCATGTGTAATTTTTATCATGAATTTTTATTATGTATTTTGAGAGTATTACATCATGGATAAACTGTATTTACAATTGTGATTTTAACGTTAAGTCTCTATGACTTTTTATGGCTGTTTCTTGTAGAATATATGGTTTGGATTAACTAATTAATATTCATGAGACTAATTTGGTGTACCACAGGATTGGATAATTAGTATTAATTAGTATTATTTAAAGGTCATCAGTTTGTTAAATGGTGTTCTGATGAAGTCTATGGAGGATAGATGAAAGCGCTTAACCAGATGTACTAATAAATACAGTTCCAGCATACTTTTTGTCTCATTCTTTGGAACCAGACACTGTTGTTCACCAGTTATATCGAATTTTTTAGGTTCATACTAGGCTATCTGCCCTAGGGCATTTATAAGCCTAGCCAGAGTGTGTTTGGCTTTCGCCACCCATTTTAAATTAATTTTGCTATGCCCTTTTTTGAGGTTAGTATACTGTGCCTCTGTTTAACAGTGACACAGAAGTGATACCCGGGGTAAACCTGCGATCTCCCATCCACTCATCAAGATTCCTCTTAACCTGGACTGGGATTTTATTCCAGAGTGAAGGGAGCCTCTGGGTTATGAATCTGTCCCTCCAGCATGCCCTGTTTATTTCAGTGCTGAGGTTCAAGTCTCTCGAGCACATAGCTCGATGGGATTTGGATTTTCTGAGGTGCAGCATGTCCATTAATTCCGGGTTGGACATGGCTTTATACGTCAGGCACAGATTGCCACTGAGCAGGCGGTATGCCACTGAGTAGAGCTGGAGTTTCTTTAACCGGGCAGCATATGGCATCTGTTTGAGCCCTTTGATCCTCTTGGTGAGGTACTTTTGGGGTCTTTCCAGTTGCTGCAGGTGTCTGGTAAGGTGCATCCCAAAAGGTGCATTGTACTCAATTATGGGCCTAATGAGGGATGAGTAAAGAGGCATGATGACCTCCCCTGATCTAGATGTGAATCCCTTCATGATTAGGTGGGCTATATAAAATGTTTTTCTAACCACTTTGGCCACGTGATTGTCAAATGAGAGATTGCTATCAACTTGGGTCCCCAGGTCCCTAATTACTTCTTCCGTACTTAATGGATTACCATCTATGTGGTAATTTATGGGCACTTTATTTTTGCCAAAGGGAATGACTATACACTTTCTGGCGTTTAGCTTGAGGCCATGGCTCTGGCACCAGTTGTCTGTTTCTGTGAGGCCCTTTGTGAGGATGCTTGTGTCAGCTGGAGAGTCGATTATGGTGCCTAGTTTGCAGTCATCTGCGAACTTGGTCAGCCACAGTCCTTCCGTGTTGGCCTGTACCTCCGAGAAATATATACCGAACAAGACAGGTCCCAGGTTGTGGGATGCCACTTGTAACTGGTTTGGAGTCTGACATGGCTCCAGCAATTCTAACCATGTGGGTTCTGTCCTTGAGCTAGTTTGCAACCCATCTAGTGACATAGGGGTTTATATTTAAGCTGGTGAGCTTATCTATAATGCCTGAGTGGAATATTGTATCTAAGGCTTTTGCGAGGTCCAGGTAGGCTGTGTGGACCACCTTCCCCTCGTCAATGGCCTTGGTGACTGTTTCAAAGAAATCAACCAGGTTTAAGAGGCAGGATCTGCCCTTAAAGCCGAACTGGGTAGGATTCAGTGTCTGTAGGTCCCCAATATCTTTATGAGGTCCATGATGATCCTTTACATAGCTTTGCAGACCAAGCTAGTCAGGCTTATGGGGGCGATAGTTTCCAGGATCCGTTGAGGCACCACCTTTGTGGAGAGGGACCACTGTTGCTGTACGCCACTCTTTGGGTACATATCCTGTGGTAAGGCTGAGATTGAACAGTAGTTTTATGTTTGGGTTTAGCTCTTCTTGGAGTTCATGTAGGACTCAGCCCGGGACACCGTCTCGTCCCATTGATGCTGTGTTTTTTGCTTTGGAGAGGGCGGCTCTTACCTGAGCATCTGAGATGTCAGGGGGGCAGCACTCTGCTGGGATAGATATTTGCCCTTTTGGTGGGGGGGGGGGAGTTTGCGCTGAACCTGTCAGCTAGGATGTTGGCAATGTCTGTGGGTTTGGTGTAATTTTTGTCATTTTGGACTAATTCTGAGCATATCTGGGAATTCCCACCCAGGTTCCTAACATAACTAAAGAAAGCCTTGTGATTATCCTTAGTGTCCTGTGCAATTTTTTTCTCGAAGCTGGCCTTAGACAATTTTGAGTGCCCGTAGTTTTTTGCTAATACTGATCAGAGATGCCTTCCCTTTTTGGGATTTTGCTCTATCATGTAGTAGCTTTCTCCTTCTATTGTATAGTTTGTTTGTGGCTGGGGTCCACCAGACAGGACGTCTGCCTTTGGAGGATTGGGTCTTGGTTTTATTTGGAATTGCATGATCCATGCATTCCTGAAGGTGTTCATAGAATGCGTTTATAAAGGATTCTGCAGTCTGGGACGTATTTTCCACAGGCCCGGGGGCTTTGAAGGATTCCACCTTGGTTTTGAGGAGTGTGAAATTTGCTTTAGAGAAGTTTTTCACTGTGGTTTTCTGGGCAGGGGGTGGGGTCGGGATGTGAATATCCAGTGAGATTAGTTTATGGTCTGATCTTACCAGTGAGGGATACACTTCTGGTCTGGAGCAGAGAGTCCCCATGTTGGTGATGATCAGGTCCAGTATGTTTTCCCCTCTTGTGGGAGTGGTAACAAGTTGTTCCATAACATTTGAGTTTATAAATTTTAGGAACCTTTGGGCTAGGGTGTTGGAGCTAGAGTAATGCTCCCAGTCTATGTTTGGGTAGTTGAAGTCACCCAATATAATAGTGTTCTCAGGAAGGCCGAGTGGGGTTCCTGGGTTTGGGAGGGTGGTCTGTAGCAGGCTATAAACTGGAAGGCAGTTTTACCTTGACTGGCAATTGTTGGGTTTGACTTGTGTTTTACCTTTTTGGTACCCAGAATAGACAAATCATGGTGTCCAATTATGGACCTGTCTACTCTAAACACCTTCCTGGACATTCCAAAATTCAAGATGCTGACTCTTCACCAGCTGCTTCCTATGCTAGGCAAGGATGCCTGGTTGGCAACTCTCAACTTAGAAGAGGCTTACCTGCATATCCCAGTCAGGGAATCTTGCAGAAGATTACTACGCTTCAAAGCAGGCTGCATGCATTATCAGTTCTCTGCACTGCACTTTGGCTTATCTACTGCGCCCAGGGTATTCACAAAGTGCCTGGCACCAGTAATTGCATTTTGCATTCAACTTTTGAGATTTTAAGTATTTTCTTCTGCTTTTTTGTTAAGAATTACTGCTTTGCCGCCTACTTTTCGGCGTTTTCCATCTTGCTAAAGTTTATATCTGTATTGGAAACAGTATTTAGAACACATCTAGAGCATGTTTACTGCATTTCCTGTGTTGCACTTAATTTAAAATCGTTTTTTTCTCTTAAAACTGCATTTTACCTGACTTTGGCCTAGCACTCAAGTGTGGGGTCATTTATTGCACTGTTGTGATTATTTTGCTACTTGTGTATCTCTGCTACCTTTAAACTAAAACAAAAAAGAAAAAAAAAAAATCTTGCTTTTTTCCCACTTTCTGAAATTTAAGAAAGTTCAGTTACAGATTTGCTGTTCTGAACTGTTTAAGTTTCTTGGAGGCCAGTGCTTGCTTGGACTAAAGGGAAGCCTCTGTGTCACCAGTGGCAGTGGTTAACACTGAACAGCCTGCCTGTCCCTGTAGAAGTGGTTACTGCCCAGAAGCTGTAGTTTTATTGGCCTTTTTGGGTCAGTTCTAAACTCCTTGATCTCTGTTTCTTAAAACCCTGCAACCCTCTTAGCGTGGTCTTGTGCACAGAGCAGCGCCACTTAAACAAGCTTAAAGTATTCCCGGCTCCACAAAGTCTGCTCTTCACTTTTTCCTTAGAACTGCTCTAAATCTCAAATTAAGCACTCTATTCTCATTCTAAAGCCCTGCACTTGCTCGTATAAGCAATCTCATAGATAAACACAAACTAAAGCACTACATCCTCTTATACTCCTTCAAAGCACTTGCTCCCTGTTGGTTCTTTCTGATCAGTCAATAAGTAGTTCCCTATATTATTCAGGCATGTCCAAAGGTCAGTTTCGAGTTTACTCTCCAGTCCAGTTGATGAATATGGGAATCTTGAGGCAATGTTACAACTGCCTTATGTATACAGACCACCCTCTTCTCCTCCCAACAAGCTCAAATACATGTGAGAGATGCAACTATATAGCCAATCTGGAGGCCAAGCTCTCTCAACCCAGTACTGGCACAGCCTGTCAGGAGGAGAAGGTAACCACACACACACCAAATCCAGTCTCACATAGACCTATCGCATCAGCAAACCAAACACATAAACACACAAAAACATACTCGGAGGCTCTAAATAAAAATCTGCCTAAGCAGCACAGACCTCCAAAGCAGACATCCAAACAACACCTACCACGAAACAATATCCACGTAGCACATAGCTCACAAAGTCAGTGTGCCACACGGTCACAGCCCTTAAGGCTAAACAACACACCTAATACACTTGTAATAGGTGACTCTATTGTCAGACACACTGACGTCCCACTCACCAGGCTGAACAAGAAGGTCACTCTAAGCTGCCTGTCGGGTGCCAGGATCTGCCACATAACACAAGCACTCGGGTCACTCCAAAGCAAGTACAAGTATGACTCCATCATTGTCCATGCTGGTGTGAATGACCTGAGACTACCTCCCTGGACTACATGAAAAAAGACGTACAGGAGCTCTTTGATCATGTAGCCCAGGCCGGTATGACCCTGACCTTGAGTAGCATCTTACCCTCACCAAGAATGATGCCACAGTATAAAGACAAAATGATCAATTTTAACAATTGGCTAAAGTATTGGTGTCATTCAAAGGGGATCCAGTGTCCGTCAGCCTGGGATGGCATGCTCGACAAGCCACGTTGCTCACTCCTGGGTTTGCGAATACTGGCTAAGGCTCTTGCCTCCCCCATAGTGCCTTTTTTAGGCAAGGCTCAAAAGACAAACCCACCCCCACAGACAACACAAAGAAAAAAAAAACTAAGGGTAGTGCTGCTCAACGCCAGAATTCTAAACCTCAAGATGCACGCACTCAAGACTCTCCTCAGTATGGAGAATATCGATATCTGTGCAGTAACAGAAACCTGGTTCAGGGCTCCCGAGAGCACCCCAGCACTACCAGGCTATACTTCATACCACGCTTTCTGGCCCCAAAACTCAGACCGAACCACAAAAGGAGGGGGAGTATCCATATTTATCAAAGATACCCACACCTCCAGGCTACTGGCACTGCACGAAGCTTCAGAGACCATCCATGTGCAACTAATAGTGGGCAAAACTGCCTTTGTTTGTAGCCTGCAACAGACCACCCTCCCAAACACAGGAACCTCACTCGGCTTTCCTGAGAACACTGGAGAATATGAAGGTCTGTCCAAACACTATTATTTTGGGTGACTTCAACTACCCAAACATCGACTGGGAAAACTACTCAAGCCCAAACACCCTCACCCAACGATTCCTAGAATTTATAAACTCAAATGCTATGGAACAACTGGTCACCACTCCCACAAGAGTGGAAAACATACTGGATCTGGTGATCACCAACATGGGGTCTCTATGTTCCACACCAGAGGTATATACCCCTCATTGATAAGATCAGACCATAAACAAATCTCACTGGACATCCATATTCCATCCTCACCCCTAGCCAAGGAAACCACGGTGAAGAACTTCTCAAAAGCAAACTTTAAACTTCTCAAAACTGAGGTGGAATCCTTCAAAGCCCCCAGGCCAGTGGACAATACGGCCCAAAATGCAGAATCCTTTACAAAAGCATTCTGTGGACACCTACAGGAATGTATGGAGCATGCTATCCCAAATAAAACCAAGACTCACTCCTCCAAAGGCAGGAGACCTGTCTGGTGGACCCCGGCCATAAGTAAGCTATACAACAGAAGGAGAAAGCTACTACATGACAGAGCAAAATCCCAAAAAGGGAAGGCGTCACTGATCAGTACTAGCAAGAAACTACGATCCCTCATAAAATCTTCTAAGGCCAGCTTTGAAAGAAAAATTGCACAAGACACTAAAGATAATCACAAGGCCTTCTTTAGTTATGTCAGAAACCTGGGAGGCAACTCCCAGATATGCTCCGAGTTAGTGCAAAATGACAAAAAATTCACTGAACCCACAGACATTGCCAACATCCTGGCAGAAAGGTTCAGTGCAAACTCCCAAAAGAGCAAATGTCTATCCCAACAGAGTGTAGCCTTCCTGAGATCACAGGTGCACAAGTGAGAGCTGCCCTCTCCAAAGCAAAAAAACACAGCATCAATCGGACCGGACGGTGTCCCAGGCTGCGTCTTACACTAGCTCCAAAAATAACTAAACCCTCATATAACATCACTGTTCAATCTCAGCCTTACTACAAGATATGTTCACAAGGAATGGCGTTCAGCAACAGTGGTCCCACTCTACAAAGGTGGTGCCACAACAGACCCCGGAAACTATGTCACAAGATGGGTTGCAAACTGGCTCAGGGATAGAACCCACATGATGTTCATTGTGTTACCCTGCTGCAGTCATGACGCTTGGGTTATCCTGTCGTCAGGCGGTCCCGCAGTCGGACGGATTTCCAAAGTCTTGGTCCGACGTCGGTTGCTGTCACCTCATCCCTGATGTCAGTGCGCCAGGGGTACATATATTGCAACCGACGCCATTTTCTTCAGTCTTTCTTGCCGCGCGGTGCCTGAAGCAGAAGCAGACCGCAAGTGCCGGTCGGCCGACTCCTGAGATTTTCGAATTCGAATTTCAGACCGAAGTCTTCCATAAAGCTAAGTACCCCGTTGGGAAAACTTTTCTTGCCTCAGACCGATGTCAGAAAAAGTTAACAATTGAATTTCTTGTGGGAAGCAAACACCTCATAAGGATTTTCATTCTTATTGTATACCTTGCCTAGGCCCTGATCATGACGTCACTTGTCGTTTTGTGCTAGATTTAATAAACGTACTATTAAAAGACGATTTGATTTCGCACGACACTTTTGTGGTAGAAAATTTAACTGTAACATGCCGTCGGAACTACCGACGTGCACTAAAAACGCAGGGACAAGGACCGACAGCCCAGGCCTAAGCCCGATTCCGAGGCCTTGGTTGATCCGGTCTCTGGTTATCAGAGAGGCTCCGACGCAGCCTCTGACTACCGCAGTTCTGGAACCCGAGACCGCTACAGATATTTTGTCGGAATGTACTAGGCCGACGCAGCCTTTTACTTCAGGCCCTACCGACGATTTACCTTCCAAGGACTTCGGTACTTCTGAAACGCCATTGGTTTCTGAAAGCATTTTCAGACCGACGACTCTTACAATCAAAACGTTTTCCAAGTCGAAGACTCCTAAACCGAAAAAGGCTTCACTTCAGTCTCCTGTTCAAGGCCCTATGCCTAAGAAACAGATGCTCAAAATGGCAGAAGATTTGATTTCTCTTATCAGGGGTTCACAGCCTCCTCCTGACAAAAGGCCTAGACAAGAGGAAGATTCTGCTTCCTCTGAACAACTGTCTATTTCTTCGGATTCCTCTGAGGACCAAGACTATTCCTTCTCTCCTTATGAAGATTCTGATGCTGAGGAATCTATTCCCTCAGCTTCCCCTCCAGAAGATTACTCTTTTGGGGAAACCTTACACACTATGAGGGAACATTTTCACTGGGAAGGTCAGGATTACTCTGATTCCAAGAAAAGGCTGAGAGAGTTTCTTTTACTCCCCCAACACAGAACTCTGGCCATCCCTCCTGTTTTGGACATTGTGAATGATGTCTATTTAGAATGCAGTTTCAACCCTGACTCTCTACCTCCTGCCCCGGCCAAGCCTGACAGATACTACAGAGTACCTGATTCCCACAAATTCCTGACCCAGAGACTATCTCCCAGGGTCCCAAGGGGGCTAAGGCTTCCATGGCTAAAAATCCAGTACCTTCTGAAAGGGATTCAAGAGCACTAGACAGATGAGGGAAAAAGGTTTACACCTCAGCCACTTTAGCTATGAGAGCACTAAACTGTCAATTTCATATGCTTAAGTATCAGCAATTTCTGATCTCTCAGTTAAAACAAAAGATAACCACCTTACCTCAACAATCTGAAATGAAAGAAGTGCGGGATTTGTTGCATGCCACTGAGCAGGTGGTCAAACATACTTTACAATGTGGATTTGATTCTTTAGAGGCCTCCTGCAGAGCAGCTGTCACTGGATCAGTTATACGTAGGCATGCCTGGTTAAAAGAACAAAGTCTGCCTGATCATGTTAAAGCAAAACTATTAGATGCTCCCTTACAGCAGGATGTTCTTTTTGGTGTTAAAGCAGAAGTTTTAAAGAAAATGGAAGATAAGGCGAAATCAATGCAGACAGTCAAAGATTTTCTACAAGTACAACCCCCTCACTTCAGCAGAAACTGGCCAACAAAAAATTGGTCCTTTCCAGCCACTGACAGGCCTCAGAGGGATAAATACAGGTGCCCAAGGGGCAGAGGACAACCACAAGCTCAGTATAAGCCTCGCCAATGGGGCACTCCAACCCAGAAGGGAGGAGAAGACAGGTCTCAACCCACCAGAAGGCAAACTCAATGACTTGAACCTCAGCTGGCCAAACAAAGCTCTTTTGTCAGCCCCCTTGGGGGGAAAACTAGCACTATTTGCAGACAACTGGCACATGGTCACAAAGGACAAATTGGGTCCTAGACATAATTTTACGAGGATACAGATTCCACTTTCACATCTTGCCAATAAAAAGAGGAATGCCAAACCTGCCACAAAATCAAAGGGCAGAGGCTCAAAAACAAATTACAGCTCTCATGGCCATGAGAGACATTCAAAGGGTACCAACTCAAGAGCAAGGCCAAGGATTTTACTCAAGACTCTTCCTAGTACCCAGGAAAGAAAATACTTTGAGACCAATTCTGGGCCTTTCAATTCTAAACACTTACAAGTTCCCAAATTCAAGATGCTAACACTACAGCAGCTACTTCCCATGCTGGGCAAGGAAGCATGGCTGGTAACGTTGGACCTCAAGGAGGCATACCTGCATGTCCCTATCAGACAAAGTTGCTGAAGATACCTCCGTTTCATTGCAGGTTCAACCGATTATCAATTCTCTGCACTGCCCTTTGGCTTATCTACTGCACCCAGAGTATTCACAAAATGCCTGGAACCAGTAATTGCATACTGTAGACAAAGAGGAATTCAAATATATCCATATCTGGACGACTGCCTCATCCAAGCAGAAAGAAAAGACATTCACTTACAACATCTGGTTTTTGTGAAGCATCTACTAAATTGTCTGGGGTACACAGTAAATGAAAGGAAGTCAAAACGAGTACCCTCACAAAAAATGACATTCCTAGGTGCTAGCGTGGACACAATGGCCCAGAAGGCTTATCTTACACCATAGAAGCAATTACAACTGACTCAATATTTCAAGATAATGGCAACAAAGACCCAATTAACTGCAAGAAAAATTCTGCAGGCTTTGGGCTTCATGGCATCTTGCATTCTGATAATACCGTTTGCAAAACTGCATATGAGGAAATTACAGTGATACCTAAAAAGCGTATGGTCTCAACACAGCCACAGCTTGGACACAGTGATATCTCTCATTCCCTGCCTTCAAAAGGAATTTCTATGGTGGGCACAGGCATGTCACCTCAACAAGGGTCAGCCTTTCATCTTGCCCCCACCCAGGCAAACTATCACAACAGATGCTTAAGACTATGCCTGGGGGCACACATGGCAGGGCAATGCATTCAAGGCCTATGGACTGCAGAAGAAAGAAAACTGCACATAAACCAAAGAGATGCTAGCTGTACAGAAAGCTCTGACAGCCTTTAAGGATCTACTACAGCCAGGACAACTTGCAATAAAGACGGACAACACCACAGTAATGTGGTACATAAACAAACAAGGGAGCACACATTCCTACCCTCTTTGCAGGCAAGCAATAATCTTATGGAACACAGCTCTGGCCTACCAAGTCCAGTTACAGGCTCAATTCCTGCCAGGACAGAAAAACACATTGGCAGACGACCTAAGCAGAAACATCAAGGATCCCCACGAGTGGAAGCTAGACCCACAAATATTTACAATGATAACTCAAAGATGGGGTCTACCAAATATAGACCCGTTTGCCAGTCCTCAAAACTACCAGCTGACAAAATTTTGTACAAGGACATTCCACCATCAAGCCTGGAAAGTGGACGTTCTCTCCTTCAGTTGGAAAAACCTGACAGCATATGCCTTTCCTCCATTACCTCTTCTCACAAAGGTTCTTTTGAAGATCAAAAAGGAGAAACCCCTACTGATTCTCTTAGCCTCAGACTGGCCACGCCAGCACTGGTACCCGCTATTGAAGAATATGGCTCACAGCCCACCATGGATATTGCCTCAAATTCCTCATTTACTCACGCAACAAGACAAGCAGATTCTACACCGCCAGATCAAAACCTTAAACCTGGCTGCATGGCAAATCAATTAAGCATCCCACTAGCCCCTCTTTCACAAGCAGTACTGGATGCTATTCTAGAGGCCAGGAAGCCAAGCACTAGGAAGACTTACTTGGACAAATGGAAAAGGTTTTGTGCTTGGAACCAAGCTAAAGGCCAAGACAACTCAGCCTCATATGCCTCGCATTCTGCAGTATTTAGCTGAGATGTTGGATAAAGGACTTTCCTTCTCCTCTATTAAAATCCATGCTTCAGCTATTTCAGCTCACTACAACACTAATCCACCTTTATTTTCCAATCCTCTTCTAAGACAGTTCCTCAGAGGGGCAAAAAACATTAGACCACCTAGAAGAGCCCCTACACCAACTTGGGACCTCAACTTTGTTCTGGAAAAACTAACGCTACCTCCCTTTGAACCAGCTTTTTCTGCAGACCTTCAGTTCCTATCCTGGAAGACTGCCCTGCTCCTGGCAATAACTTCTGCTAGGAGAGTCTCAGAATTACAAGCACTTATGGCAGTGGAACCTTACCTTATTTTCCGTCAAGACAGAGTATCTCTACGGACTAATCCTTCCTTCATGCCTAAGGTGGTTTCCAGTGTAGCTTTAAATCAAACCATCCATCTACCCACCTTCTTCCCTAATCCACAGAACAAAGGTGAGAGAATCCTGCATTCCTTGGACATTCACAGGCAACTTAGTTACTACTTGGATAAAACTAAGGCTTTCAGAAAAACTGACCAGCTCTTTGTTTCCTATGCTACAGCTTCTCAAGGGAGAGCCATATCCAAACAAACCATTTCTAAATGGATAGGGCATTGCATACGATTCTGCTATACCCATCATGGGAAACCAGTTCCTCCTACCATTAGATCCCACTCTACCAGGGCAACAGCTACCTCTACTGCCTTTCTCAGGGGGGTTCCTACCAAGGAAATTTTAGAAGCTGCAACTTGGAGTTCTGTACACACCTTCACCAAACACTATCACTTACCTCTTTATTCTGAGTCCAGGGCAGGCTTCGCCACTGCAGTTCTGCAGGGCCTCATTGCCTCTACTAACCCTCTATGATGCCTCCACCCTACCTTAGCTTTGGGACTCTACCCAAGTGTGATGACTGCAGCAGGGTAACACTATGAACATAGCACAGTTTTGTACCTACCATAAATGTAGATGTTCGAGTGTTCACCCTGCTGCAGTCCAGGTTACCCTCCCTCCAACCCCTCTTTGCTATGCCTTTCTGATGTATTTGCTTATAGCTGAAGGGATTTTGTGTTTGTACAGTGTTCCCACCTTTTGGTACTAATTTGGATCACCTTTTTGGGGGCACCTGACATCTGGGGCAAGAAAAACTGAAGAAAATGGCGTTGGTTGCAATATATGTACCCCTGGCGCACTGACATCAGGGATGAGGCGACAGCAACCGACGTCAGACCAAGACTTTGGAAATCCGGCTGACTGCAGGACCGCCTGACGACAGGATAACCCAAGTGTGATGACTGCAGCAGGGTGAACACTCGAACATCTACATTTATGGTAGGTACAAAACTGTACTGTCAGAATAGCAGGTGCCATGTCAGACTCTAAACCAGTTACAAGTGGTGTCCCACAAGGTTCAGTCCTGGGACCTCTCTTGTTCGGTATATATTTCTTCGAGCTACAGGCTAACACGGGTGGACTATGGCTAACCAAGTTCGCAGATGACTGCAAACTGGGTGCTATAATCGACTCTCCGACTGACACAAGCATCCTCCAAAAGGGTCTCACAGAGATGGTAACTGGTGCCAGAGCCATGGCCTAAAGCTAAATGCCAAAAAGTGCATAGTCATCCCCTTTGGAAAAAAAGTGCCCACAAATTACCACATAGGTGGTAATCCATTAAGTACGTAAGAAGTAATTAGGGACCAAGTAGATAGCAATCTCTCCTTTGAAATCACATTGCCAAAGTGGTTAGAAAGACCTTCTGTGTAGCCCACCTTATCATGAAAGGGTTCACATCTAGATCAAGAGAGGTCATTGTGCCCCTCTACTCATCACTTATCAGGCCCATAATTGAGTACAATGCCCCGTTTGGGATGTACCTTACCCGACACCTTCAGCAACTGGAAAGACCCCAAAAGTATCTCACCAAGAGGATCAAGGGGCTCAAACAGATGCCCTATTCAGTTCGGCTAAAGAAACTCCAGCTCTACTCAGTTGCGTTCCGCCTACTCAGAGGCGATCTGTGTCTGACGTATAAAGCCATGTCCAACCCAGAATTAATGGACATGCTTCACCTCAGGAAATCTAAATTCCTTAGAGCTACATGCTCCAGGGACCTGAACCTCAACACAGAAATAAATAGGACATGCTGGAGGGACAGATTCATATCCCAGAGGCTCCCCTCACTCTGGAACAAAATCCCAATCCATGTCAGGCAGAGCCCCTCACTGACCCTCTTCAAGAGAAATCTTGATGAATGGATGGGAGATCGTAAGTTTACCCCTGGGATCTCTTCTGTGTCGCTGCTTGACAGATGTACAGTAAACAAACCTTAAAAGGGCTACCTTCTGTGACCTACTATACAGAGGCACAGTCAACTAATCTAAAAGGGTGGCGAAAGCCAAACATACTCTGGCTAGACTTATAAATGCCCTAGGGCAGATAGCCTAGTATCAACCTGTGAACCTAAGAAATATTCACATGTATCCATACCTGGACGATTGTCTAATTCAGGCAGAAAACCAGGCCATTCTTCTAAAACATTTGGAGTTTGTAAAGAGTTCTAACCTGTCTAGGGTAAACCATAAATGAAAAGAAATCTCAACTGGTACCCTCTCAAAAGATTACATTCCTGGGTGCATGCTTGAATACAACTGCCCAGATGGCTTTCCTTACGCCAGAAAAGCAAATTCATTTGGTGACTTTCTTCAAACAGGTGACCACAAAAACCCTGCTATCTGCAAGGCAAATATTGCAAGCCTTTGGGGTTCATGGCCTCCTGCATTCTTCTAATTCCATATGCAAGACTGCATGTGAGGAAACTTCAGTGGTACTTAAAGAGTTTATGGAGTCAACATTGTCACAGCCTGGAAACCATGATTCCTATCATTCCTTGCCTGCGCCTAGAGTTCCTATGGTGGGCAGAGGCCTGCCACCAAAACAAGGGACTGCCACTCACACCACCCCCTGCTGCCCAAACCCTAACTACGGAGGCATCAGACTATGCATGGGGGGGCTCATCTGGCAGGGAAGTGCATTCAGAGCAAATGGAGTCCAAATCAAATGCACCTTAATATCAATCAAAAAGAAATGCTAGCTGTTCAGAATGCACTGACAGCCTTCAAGGACTACCTTCATCCAGGACATTTACTAATAAAGACGGGCAACACCACGGTTATGTGGAACATAAACAAGCAAGGGGGTACACATTCCTACCCTCTATGCAGACTGGCCATGGCATTGTGGAACACGGCCTTGAGCTACCAAGTACAACTACAAACTCAATCCCTGCCAGGAAAGCAGAATGCCCTGGCAGACGACCTAAGCAGAAATCTCATGGACCTTCACGAATGAAAACTGGAACCATGGATTTTCAACATGTTGACATGCAAATGGGGGAGCCCAGACATAGATCTCTTTGCATCACCCCAGCACTACCATTTGGACAAATTTTGCACAAGAACTCATCACAAAAAAGCCTGGAAAGTGGATGCTCTGTCCTTCAGCTGGAAAAACCTATGAGTCTGTGGCTTTCCCCCTCTGCCTTCGCTCTCCAACGTTCTTCTAAAAGTCAAACAGGACAAACCAAAAATGATTGCTCCAGACTGGCCTCGCCAACACTGGTACCCACTCCTGCGCAGTGTGTCACACATTTCTCCGTGGCTTCTGCCTCAGACACCTTCCTTACTGTCTCAGCAGGAGAACCAAATTCTGCACCCTCCAAACTTTGAATCTTGCAGCTTGGCTAATCATTTAAATTCCCCCTTAGCATCACTCAGCAAACCTGTGAGGGATGTCACTTTTGGAGGTGAGACAACAGAGTACTCGAAAATCTTATGCTGACAAATGGAAAAGATTCTGTGCCTGGAATCAGTCTCAAGGGATGAGCACAGCAGTGCCCAATTTACCTCAGATTTTGCAATACTTAACTGAGATGCTTCACGAGGGCCTGTCTTTTTCTTCCATAAAAATCCATGCCTCAGCCATTTCAGCTCATTACAACACAGACCCCCCCCCTTCTCTCATCCACTTTTAAAGCAGTATCTCAGAGGGGCCAAAAACTTGAGACCACCCAGGAGAGCTCCAACCCCTGCCTGGGACTGTAACTTTGTATTGGAGAAACTCACTCTACCACCTTTCGAGCCAGCTGCAACTGCAGACTTAAACTTTCTTTCCTGGAAAACAGCCTTCCTTTTAGCAAACACTTCAGCTAGAAGGATATCTGAATTGCAGGCTCTTATGGCATCGGAGCCTGTCATCATCTTTCATGCGGACAGAGTGTCACTCAGGACCAATCCATCATTCATGCCAAGGTGGTATCTAGTGTGGCTCTTAATCAGTCCATTCATTTGCCAACTTTCTTTCCCAATCCACAGAACAAGGGAGAGCGGATTCTGCATTCATTGGACATACACAGACAACTTGGATTCTACTTGGACAGGTCTAAATGTCAGTGAAAATCTGAACAACTGCTGGTAGCATTTGCTGCAGGGGCAGAGGGGAAGGCTATTTCAAAGCAAACTATTTCTAAGTGGATAAGCCATTGTATTCATTTCTGTTATAAGCACCATGGAAAACCTATCCCCCAGGGGATCAGATCTCATTCCACCAGGGCTACATCTACTTTAGCAGCCTTTCTCAGAGCTGTTCCTACCAGGGATATTCCAGAAGCTGCTACCTGGAGTTCAGTTCATACTTTCACCAAGCATGATCACTTACCAATCTTTAAATCCAGAGCTGGCTTTGCCACTGCTGTTTTGCAGGGCCTTATAGCTGTTCCTAATGCTGTATAATTCCACCCTCCCAACCTTAGCTTTGGGAATCTACCCAAATGTAATGACTGCAACAGTGAAACGCGATGAACATAGTACAGTTGTGTACACTTACCATAAATGCAGATGTTCAAGTGTATTCATTGTTGCAGTCCTGGTTACCCTCCCTCCAGCCCCTTGTTTTCCTTTTACTATACCTCTTATTTTTTTTTTACTATGCTTAAAAGCCTTTTTGGAGTATTTGCTTTTTTTGGTGGTATATTTGTGTGTGTGTGTGTGTGTGTGTGTGTGTGTGTGTGTGTGTGTGTGTGTGTGTGTATATATATATATATATATATATATATATATATATATATATGTATATATGTATGTATGTATGTAACTTGCTCCCCATTTGGGGGGCACCCGATATCTGGGGCAAGAAAAACTGATGTAATGGTGTCGGCTGCATGTTTTATACCCCTGACGATCTGACTTCATGGAAGAAGGGACAGCAACCGATGCAGGACCCAAGACTTTGTTAATCAGGTCGACTGAGGGCAACCTGCCAGCAGATTACCCAAATGTAATGACTGCAACAGTGAATACACTCTAACATCTCCATTTATGGTAAGTGTACACAACTGTACTTTTCCTCGGATCTGTCATTCCCTTCGCATCAGAGCAGGGGTGCCTTCGAAGCCATGAGGAGAGTTATGTCTCCCAAGACATCCTCAACTTTGGGTCCGGCATCTTCATCCCCTAAAGCGCCTGTGTCTGTTTCTGCCTCACAGATCCTTGCCTAGCACAGATTGGGTAGCCCATGCTCTTCTGAGACCTCCTCAGAAGCTCCCACTGATGTGGTTCCCAGGAATAGATTGTGTAAGAGGAAACATTTGGACTCCCCTCATCAGTCATTATCATCCGACACTGACTTGGATGAATGAGAAGGGTCCCCACGGTCCCCCTCTGAGGATATCTCATTTGCTGAGATACTGGAAATCCTTAGGCAGAAGAGTGACTGGCAGTCCACCAATCCTACTGAAGACGAGTCGGTCCTCCTGATGGCTTTCGGGTCTCAGCTCTCTCCACTTCTTGTGTCTCTGCCCTTCGATGAGCTTATGCAGCTGGTTTCACGAAGGGCATGGGAGTCTCCGAATACTATGGAGCCTATCCCTAGGAGGCCTAATAAGTTCATATCTGCCCCCCCTAGATAAATCATTCTTAACCAAAGGTGTGCCAGTTGATGCCATGGTGGTGGTGGTGGCAGCCACTAAAAAGGAAATGTCTGAAACTTCCTCGTCTGTCCATCCTCCTAACAGAGACTCCAGGATCATGGATAGATATGGGAAGCGCATGTTTAGTTCAGTGACTTATGCACTTCGCTTAATTATTTAATCCATTTTACGAGACTTCAAAGAGATCTCCTTAAAGAGCTGGGAGATGCTGTTCAGGGTACAGTAGCTTCAGGAGCTACAGAAAAGGTTGCCGCCCAGCTTGCCACCCTCAGTTCCATAGTGAACTCATCCATGTGCCTCATTTCATATGCAGCTGATGGAACGAGTAGGGCAGCGGGTACAGGGGTTGCTCTTAGGAGACACTCCTGGATGTGCTTGTGTTCTTTTGCGGAGCCCTTCAAGTCATCCTTGGTGATTACCCCGTTTGATGGCTCATGCCTTTTTGAGCCCAAAGTCAAGGAAACTTTAGCCAGGTGTGAACGGGACAGAAAGACTCTGCTGTCGGGGTCAGTTTTTCCGCCCCTACCAGACCCTACCCCAAGGGTCAAAGGTGAGGGCAAATGTGGTTCCGAAAAGCCCAAGGAGCCTTTCAGGACATGTGTTGTGAACCCTCCCCCCAGGGACAGAGGAGGGGGCAATAATAGAAGATACTGCCCTCGCGGCAGAGGGGGTCAGCAACACCAGGGCAACACAGATCACTTCTTAGGGAAGCCCTACCAGTGCTCCTGAAAGGATGCCAGACTGTCCTGCTCTGGAGGCAGTCGTGGGTCGCTTATCTTTGTACCCAGAAGCCTGGCTCAAAATAACAAACGACAACTGGGTACAAAGCATCATTTCCAGAGGATACTTCATCCCATTCGCCACACCCCCTCCACTGACGAGAAAAATCCCGGATGTCCTACCCAGTTACAGGAAACAAGCAACTGTAGAGGTCCAGACATTGCTAAAAAAGTCATCCAAACAATCCCAGCAGACCAGATAGGATCCGGAACTTCCTCAAGATTCCTTTTAGTTCCAAAAAAGACAGGGGACTGGAAACCTATTTTGGACCTCAGCAGACTAAACAAATCTGTAAGGAAAGAGAAGTTTCAGATGGTCACGCTTCAGTCAGTACTTCCCTTCTTAGGGAAAGACAATTGGAAGTGCTCCATAGCTCTCCAGGATGTGTACTACCACATAAAAATGGCCAGGCCATCCAGGGATCATCACTTATGGCTGGGAGCCAATCATTACCAGTTTCGAGCCTTGCCCTTTGGTCTCACTACAGCCCCGAGAGTGTTCACCAAATGCGTGGCAGTGGTCACGGCTCATCTGAGACATTCAGGATTCCTGGTGTTTCCGTAACGATTGGCTCCTTACCGCCAGCATCAGGTATCAACTCATTCAGGCCAGGGAGTCCACTCTGTCACTCTGCAGTCAGCTGGGCATTACAGTAAACTTAGAAAAATCTGCCTTGTCGCCATCACAGCATGTCATCTTTATCAGAGAACTGGACACCACTACAACCATGCTAAGACGTCCATTAGAAAGAGTCTTACTTCTCCGCCAGCATGTCCGCATTCTAATATCCAAAAACAAAGCACCAGCATCAGAAGTACTGAAATTGTTAGGTATGATGGCAGCAGCAATTCTAGCCATACCACTGGGTTTGTATGCACATGTGAATACTACAATGACTGTTGTTCACTCAATGGTCTTACCAAGAGCTCCCCATGTCTCACATGATAATGATCACACATTCCTGGAAAAAGGACCTTTAGTGGTGATTGACCTCACTTCATGTTATGATAGGATGCCCATTTGTGCTACCCCCTCCAACGGCTACAGTGACCACAGATGCTTTCCTGATGGGGTGGGGGAGTATTTTTAGGGAAAGACTGCCCAAGGCACTTGGGGCGATCAAGAGACACATCTGCATATCAATGTTCTAGAGATGAGAGCAGCACTTTTGGCGTTGCAGTACTTCCAGGACTCTCTTCTGCTAGGTACGATTGCGATCCAGACAGACAGCATGTCCCTGGTCTGGTATTTGAACAAACAAGGAGGAACCAGATCATACCCTCTTTGTCGCGAGGCCCTCAGAGTTTGGCAGTGGGCTATTTCCACCCACCACTTTCTGTTAGCAACGCACATCCCGGGGAAATCCAGTGTGATAGCAGACAAGTTGAGCAGATCAGTTTTGTTGTCCCACAAGTGGTCCCACAAGACAGAAATAGCAGACAGGATTTTCCGCAGATGGGGCCAGCCTTGCTGCCACCTTTTTGCCAGTCACATCAACTCCAAATGCAGAAGCTACTTGGCCCCGATTCCCCCCTCCAGAAGAAGCCCCAAGGGATGCACTCGTTCACGATAGCCCCCCGGGTCTCCTCTATGCATTGCCACCAATTCCATTGTTACCCAAGCTATTACAGAAAGCCAAAGCCCTGGGAAGGATCTCCATTCTAATAGTCCCCTATTAGCCTTGTCAGATTTGGTTCCCCTTTCTTCTACTTAATCTTTTGGAGGACCTCTGGATTCTGGACTGAGTTCCAGACCTTCTGACGCACTCGTCAGGGGAACTTCATCCCTTTCTGCAGTCCCTGAAGCTTACTGCTTGGCTTCTCCAATTCCCATCATAGCCAGGTTCCATAACCTTTCCAATGAGATGAAGCAAATTCTTCTATCCTCTCATAAATCCTCTGAGGAAAGCTGTACCTTAGCAAATGAAAAACATTTTCCATATGGGATTCTAATAACAATATTGATTCTTACCAAGCCCCTATGGCCTCTATTCTAGAATTCTTAACCATGATATTTAATAAAGAAGTTGCAGCAGCAACAGTCCGTGTTCAACTTGCCGCCATTTCTAACTTTCATTTGGGATTTGAAGGATTGAATATTATGTCACACAAATTATCCAAAGCCTTTGTGAAAGGGACCTTTCATATTAGACCACCTGTCAAATCTCGCTATTCTCCATGGAATCTAAATTTTATGCTTTCCCGCATAATTCTCCCACCATTTGAACCAGCTTACTCATGTGTCCTCAAAATTCTGTCTTGGAAAACCATCTTTTTACTGGCTATTACTTCTGCCTGCAGATTGTCAGAGTTTTAGGTCTTATCTGTCAAGCCTCCTTATTTGATTTTCCATGCTGACAGTCTCTCACTTCGAACAAATCCCTATTTCATACCCAAAGTTTGCACTGAAACTAACCTTAACCAAATTATTGATTTGCCAGTTTTCTTCCCCAACCATTGCAGTAATTTAGAGTACATGCTGCTCAAACTTGATGTTCACAGACAACTCAGATTTTACTTGGATAGAACAAAACATTTCAGGAAATCAGACCAGCTTTTTGTTTCATTCTCAGATTCCAAGAAGGATATGCCAGTGGCTAAAACAACTCTGTCTAAATGGTTATCTGATTGTATCACCTTTACTTATTCAGCTGCCAATATGCCCTTGCAGCATAAAATTAAAGCTCACTCAACCTGAGCAGTTTCTACATAATCTGCCTTTTCTGCCAGACTTCCTATTGATAACATTTGCACAGCAACCACTTGGTCATAACCACATACCTTTATCTCTCATTACAATGTTGACAGGGCCTCCTTTGGAGCCACGGTCTTGAGAAATATCCTCCCGTGAGCCACCCGAGGTTGATGGTGCTTGGGACGCTACCCGTCAGTAAAGAATGAACGGCAAGATAAAACAACTTCACATAAAGAAGTTATGTACTTACCATAACATTCCATGTGAGTTGTTCATCTCACCTTCATTCTTACATCCCTCCCTCCTACCCCCTCCTGGGCTTTCAGAATACTGAGATGCTAGATCATTCCTGGTCACTCAGCCCTTCTGTACTTTTCTCTCTTATGGAGTTATAAAAATAACACAGTATTTTACACAGCAAACAAGATCTGAGGTAACTCAGGGTGCATCATGGGATAGGGACTTGGCCTCGAGCTACTTGAAATCCTCGAGCTTTGCAGTAGGTGCCGACTCGGAGCCGAGGGATCAGCTCCAAACCCATCAGTAAAAAATGAAGGCACGATGAGCAACTCACATGGAACGTTATGGTAAGTACATAACTTCTTTTTTTTGTCACACTTATCAAGTTTCCTTTTCCACAAAAAACATGTTTTGGATGTCCTCTGCTATATGTATAAGTGTTTTCTCTTTCTATATTTAACAAATTAACAAATTATTACAATCACAGACATCAGTCCCAAACAAAATCAAAGACCATGACTATCATTTAAATGTATGCCACAGATGGACCTAAAACAGGCACCTCGTTATACAACCAAATTCCTCATGAAAGTCCATTTCAAATTACTTAAAACTTTTCTCTCTCCTCTTGGAATATAAGCTAAGATGTACTTAACTGCAATTCTAATCCCCTTCTGTCGTAAACGTTTGCAGTGTCCAGTACTTCTTTACATAAAGCTTTCAAATGTCCTTTCAAAGTCTCTTTCTACATCTGTTTAAAATTGTGCACAAATATTTTTTTTTGTTACCCTGTTAAATGCTTTTATTACATAAAGAATCTATCATTACACTTTCTTTTTTTCATATTCTGCAAGAAATTTTTCCATTGAAAAAACAGTCTGAAATATGACGTCACAAAATGTCTGTTTGTAATTGGGATTAAATTATCTTACCTCTTGTGCTTTTACTCCCAAATACGCTATTAAATTGTCCCACACTTCATACTTGTCCAATTCTTTGCCTTGTTTACTTTGAATCCTTACTACATACTTCCATTTTTCATTTTCTTCTGCATTCTTTTCTCCTACTCCTTTTGCCTTTTTACTTTTTCTGAATATGTCTTCATTTCCATCTTATCACTATTCTTGAGGATTGTGTCTGCATCCTCCTTTTGTATTTTCTTCATAACATTGCCCCAGGAAACATCTTCATTTTCTGGCTGACTCTGCACCATCATTTCTTTAAGTAAATAATCCCATAACCCTCCTGACTAAGTTGTAATTACAGATCCATTATTTTCTGATTCATCTCCATCAAATAGAGTTCTTTGAAACGTTTTCTCAGAATCCTGCACACATTCTTCTCTCTCGATATTTGCTTTCACCTTTATTTCTTTCATTACTCCAGCTCCTTCTCTCTCTCCATCTGTCTCCCTGTTTCTCCATGCCACGTCTGTGCCTGGAACAAAACAGGAAGTGCTCCTCCAATGTGGTTCCCACTTACAACAATGACTAGTAGGAAAACCTGGTGCTCTGGCCAAATATCTCCAAGTCTGTATAAGCAGCCTTAGGTCTTCCCTGAAAAGACGATTGGCTTAGTGGGACCAACCAGGTGAAGAAACTGTACATAAAATAAGTAAGAAATATGGCTAAGAAAAATTGCTATTAGATGATGAAGATTTGCATCCTAGCTTTAGAAGAAAAACTGTAGAGATGATAGCAGCAGTGCATGTCTTAACTCAGGAAAGACATTACAGCAGAGTAACATGGATCTTGTACTCATCTCATCTAATCTTTTCTGTTCTGACTATCCAGTAGTCAGTGGTGTTGCTCTGACTCTGGGATATGGTAAATTTATGTCAGGATCTTTTGGACTACTGTTCAGGTTAAAAAGAAAAAAAAAATCACACTGCCTCTTGCCATTTTAGGTTGTTGTCAGAGCATGAGGCAGGTATTCACTCTACCAAGTTTGAAAAGTTCAGTAGCGATTTGGATTAGAATTGCAGTTAAGTACATCTTAGCTTATATTCCAAGAGAGAAAACGTGTTACGTAATTTGAAATGGACTTTTATGAGGAATTTGGTTGTATAATGAGGTGTGTGTTTTAAGTCCATCTGTGGAATACCTGTAAATGATAGTCATGGTCTTTGATTTTGTTTGGGAGGTGCTTGTGATGTATATTTGCATAATTTGTAAACCTTAGGACCATTTCCAGATGTACCAAATCTGAACAAGTTCATAAATACCAAGACATTCAAGACAGTGACTGTGGGTATGCCCTTATGTGAATCAAGATTCTTGCAAGGCTTCAGAAAACAAGGAAAATACTTATGTTCATATTCCAGAATGTCCTTTGCACAAAGTACCCCAGGATGTTCTTCATGTTTCACTGTTGCAGTCATTACATTTGGGTAATCTGCTGGCAGGTTGCCCTCTGTCGGCCTGATTAACAAAGTCTTGGGTCCTGCGTCGGTTGCTGTCCCTTCTTTCATAATGTCAGGTCGACAGGGCTATAAAACATGCAGCCGACATCATTACATCAGTCTTTCTTGCCGTGCGGTGCCCGAAGCAGAAGCAGTTCGTAAGTGCCAGTCGGTCAACTCCTGAAATTTTCGTTTTCGAGTTTCAGAACCTAAGTCTTCAACTTAAAGCTAAGTACCACGTTGGAGAAACTTTTTCTTGCTCCTTATCGATGTCAGTAAAAGTTAATAATTGCATTACTTGTGGAAAGCAAATACCTCATAAAGATTTTCATTCGTACTGTATTCCTTGCCTAGGCCCTGACCACAACTTACCTTGCTGTCAGTTTTGTGCTTTATTTAATCAGTGCACTATCTGCCATTGGTACATTTTTGCCTCTAAATATTTTGGTTCTCTGTTTAATTATCCAGAAATGTCGTCGATTAGCCATCCGACTACCGGGATTCCGGAAAAACGCAAAGATAAAGACAGAGACAGGCCGCCGAGGTCCAAAACTGCTGACTACTCTTCTCCAAAGCCAGTCGCCAGTTCGCCGGTACTCGGTGAGGCACTTTTGCAGCCCCTGATACCCGCTACTTCTGATTTGCAGGCCTCTACTGAGACTCATTCGGAGTCCGGTATGCTGCGAGATGCTTCACCTATGGAATCTGCGGATGTTTCTACCTTGGATGAGTCCGGAGCCACTGTGCAGGCACCGGCTTCTGAGGATGTATTCAGGCCTACAGACTTTCATATTAAATCAACTCCACCTTCATTACTAAGGCCTAAATCTCGATCTTTGCCTAAAAAACAATGCCCAGGCCACATGTTCAGGCCCCTATGCCTAAAATACAAATTATCAAAATGGCTGAAGATCTAATTATTCTAATCAGGGGTAGTCAACCCCCCCCCCCCCTTCTAAGAGGCCTAGGGCTGAAGTTTATTATGAATCTTCTGATCAGGATTCTGTTTCTTCAGACTCATCTAAGGACCTGGATTTGTCCATACCTACTTATGAGGATTCTGATGCAGAGGATCCCATTCCCTCTGCTTCCACTCCTGAGGATTTTTCTTTTGGGGAAACTTTACATACCTTAAGGGAGCATTTCCACTGGGAAAGTTAGGATTTTTCTGATTCAAAAAAGAGGCTTGGGGATTTCCTTCTTCTACCTCAGCATAGGCCTTTGGCTATACCTCCTGTACTAGACATTGTTGATGTGTTTTCGGAATCCAGTATGGCCCCTGATTCCCTGCCTCTGGCTCCTAGTAAGCCTAACAGATACTACAGGGTTCCCGAGTCCCACAAGTTCCTTTTCAAAAATCATGTTGCAGATCCAGAAACCATTTCCCAGGGGCCCAAGGGCATTAAGGCTTATACTGCTAAAAATCCT
Organism: Protopterus annectens; assembly: GCF_019279795.1. Taxonomy (NCBI): domain Eukaryota; kingdom Metazoa; phylum Chordata; order Ceratodontiformes; family Protopteridae; genus Protopterus; species Protopterus annectens. The sequence continues at coordinate 1,475,704,261 of NC_056732.1, forward strand.
ACCCCCTTCTGATAGAGACTCCAGGGTGCTGGATAGATGGGGTAAAAAGGTTTGTACTTCTGCAACCTTGGCAATCAGGGCTTTAAACTGCCAATTCCATATGTTAAAATATCAACAGCATATTATTGGACTGCTTAAATAGAAAATTATGTTGATTTCTGACTGTGTGGAAAATAAAAATTTACAGGATTTATTGCATTCTGCTAAACAAGTTGGAAAACATACTTTGCAATGTGGTTTTGATTCTTTAGAGGCCTCCTGCAGGGCTGCTGTTACTGGGACTGTGCTTAGAAGGCATGCTTGGCTTAAGGAGCAATCTCTGCCTGATCATGTTAAAGCAAAATTGTTGGATGCTCGTTTAAATCAGGACCGCCTGCTTGGCAATAAGGCTGAAGAAGTTCTAAAAAAGATGGGAGATAAAGCTAAATCTATGCAAACTGTTAAAGATTTCTTACAAGTGCAACCTCTGAGATTTAGTAGGCACTGGCCTACTAAGAATTGGTCTTTTCCAGCTCCTTCCAGATCCTCTCAAGCCAAACCCAGACACACCAGAAACACCAGGTTTGAGTCCCAGGGGACTCTCAGAACTAAGCAATGGGGAGGGCCTCCACTTCCAAATCTGGAAATAAGACACCCCCCATGGTAAACAGTGTCAATGACTTCCCTTTAAAATTACCAAGCACTTACCTTTCAGCTGCCCCTTTGGGGGGAAAGATTGCTCTTCATGCAAAAAAACTTACAGGACAAATAAATGGGTTTTAAATAGTGTCCCAGGGATACAGATTTCATTTTCACACGTTACCAACACCAAACGGGTGGCCACACCTGCCCCCAAATCAGTGGGCAGAGACTCAAAAACAAGTACTTTCCCTCTTAAACATGGGGGCTATTCAACCAGTACCAGAAGAGGAAAAGGGATAAGGTTTCTATTCCAGGCTTTTCCTGGTACCCAGAAAAGACAAATCATGGCATCCAATTTTGGACCTGTCTACTCTGAACACCTTTCTGGACATTCCAAAATTCAAAATGCTGACTCTTCACCAGTTACTTCCTATGCTAGGCAAAGATGCCTGGTTGGCAACTCTAGATTTAAAAGAAGCATACCCACATATACCAATCAGGGAATGTTGCAGAAGATACCTATGCTTCAAAGCAGGCTATTTGCATTATCAGTTCTCTGCACTGTCCTTTGGCTTGTCTACTGTGCCCAGGGTATTCACAAAGTGCCTGGCTCCAGTTATTGCATTTTGCAGGCAAAGAAATATTCAAATATATGCATACCTGGACGATTGTCTAATTCAGGCAGAAAACCAGGGCATACTTCTAAATCATCTGGCATTTGTAAAAAAAATTCTAACTTGTCTGGGGTGCACCATAAACGAAAAGAAATCACAACTGGTACCCTCTCAACAGATTACATTCCTGGGTGCAAGCTTGAATACAACTGCCCAGATGGCTTTCCTTTGCCAGAGAAGCAAATTCATTTGGTAACTTGCTTCAAACAAGTGGCCACAAAAACCCTGCTGTCTGCAAGACAAATACTGCAAGCCTTGGGGTTCATGGCCTCCTGCATTTTTCTAATTCCATATGCAAGACTGCATATGAGGAAACTACAGTGGTACTTAAAAAGTCTATGGAATCAACATTGTCACAGCCTGGAAACAATGATTCCTGTCATACCTTGCCTACGCCTGGAGTTCCTATGGTGGACAGTGGCCTGCCACCAAAACAAGGGACTGCAATTCACACTACCCCCTGCCACCCAAACCCTAACTACAGATGCATCAGACTATGCATGGGGGGGGGGGGGGCTCACCTGGCAGGGAAGTGCATTCAGGGCAAATGGAACCCAAATCAAATGCACCTACATGTCAATCAAAAAGAAATGTTAGCTGTACAGAATGCTCTGACAGCCTTCAAGGACTACATTCTTCTAGGACAACTAATGGTAAAGACGGGCAAACACCATGGTTATGTGGTACATAAACAAGCAGGGGGGTACACATTCCTACCCCCTCTGTAGACTAGCCATAGCATTGTGGAACACAGCCTTGAGCTACCAAGTGCACCTACAACCTCAGTTCCTGGCAGGAAAATGGAATACACTGGCAGACTGACTAAGCAGAAATCTCATGGACCCACACGAGAAACTGGACCCACGGATTTTCAACATGTTGACAAGCAAATGGGGGATCCCAGACATAGATCTATTTGCATCCCCCCAGAACTATCAGTTTGACAAGTTTTGCACAAGGACTCCCCACAAAGAAGCCTGGAAAGTGGATGCTCTGTCCTTTAGCTGGTAAAATCAGTCTACGCCTTTCCCCCTCTGCCTCTGCTCTCCAATCAGTCTACGCCTGTCCCCCTCTGCCTCTGCTCTCCAATCAGTCTACGCCTGTCCCCCTCTGCCTCTGCTCTCAAATGTTCTGCTAAAAGTCAAACAGGACAAACCAAGAATGATTTTGATTGCTCCAGACTGGCCACGCCAACACTGGTACCCACTCCTGCGCAGTGTGTCACCAATATCTCCATGGCACCTGCCTCAGACCCCTTCCTTGCTGTCTCAGCAGGAGAACCAAATTCTGCACCCTCAGCTTCCAACATTGAACCTTGCAGCCTGGCTAATCACTTAAATTCACCCTTATCATCCCTCAGCAAACCTGTGATGGATGTCATCTTGGAGGCGAGAAGACCTAGTACTAATCTTATGCTGACAAATGTTCTGTGCCTGGAACCAATCTTTAGGGGTGAGTACAGCAGTGCCAAATTTACCTCAGATTTTGCAATACTTAACTGAGATGCTTCGCAAGGGCTTGTCTTTTTCCTCTATTAAAATCCATGCTTCAGCTATTTCAGCTCACTATAACACAGAGCCACCTTTCTCTCATCCCCTGCTCAAGCAGCATCTCAGAGGGGCAAAGAACTTGAGACCACCCAGGAGAGCTCCTACCCCTGCCTGGGACTTTAACTTTGTTTTGTAGAAGCTCACTCTACCTCATTTCGAGCCAGCTGCTACTGCAGACTTAAAATTTCTTTCTTGGAAAACAGCCTTCCTTTTAACAATCACTTCAGCTAGAAGGATATCTGAATTACAGGCCCATATGGCAGTGGAGCCTTTTATCATCTTTCATGTGGACAGGGTATCTCTGAGGACCAGTCCATCCTTCATGCCCAAGGTGGTTTCCAGTGTGGCTCTTAATCAGTCCATTCATATGCCAACCTTCTTTCCCAATCCACAGAACAAAGGGGAATGGATTCTGCATTCCTTGGATGTGCACAGATAATTTAGATTCTACTTGGACAGGACTAAATTTCAAAGAAAATCTGAACAATTACTAGTAGCATTTGCTGCTGGGGCAGAGGGGAAGGCTATTTCAAAACAAACCATTTCTAAATGGATAAGCCATTGCATTCATTTCTGCTATAAGCACCATGGAAAACCTATCCCCCAGGGGATCAGATCTCACTCCACCAGGGCTGCATCTACTTCTGCAGCCTTTCTCAGAGGTGTTCCTACCAGGGATATTCCAGAAGCTGTTACCTGGAGTTCTGTACATACTTTCACCAAGCATTATCATTTACCAATTTTCTCTAAATCCAGAGCTGGCTTTGCTACTGCTGTCTTGCAGGGCCTTATAGCCGGCCCTAATGCTGTATAAATTCCTCCTCCCAACCATAGCTTTGGGAATCTACCCAAATGTAATGACTGCAACAGTGAAACTCGAAGAACATAGTACAGTTGTGTACACTTACCATAAATGTAGATGTTAGAGTGTATTCACTGTTGCAGTCCTGGATGTTCATCGTGCATACAGCTGCAGTAATCACAGATGGGTTCTCTGCCGTCAGGCGGGTCCTCGGTCGGCCGAATTCCAAAGTCTAGGTCCGGCGTCGGTTGCTGTCGCCTTCTTTCCTGACGTCAGTGCGACAGGGGTATACAAGACACAGCCGACGCCATTTTCTTCAGTCTTTTTTGCCGCGCGGTGCCTGAAGCAGAAGCAGTTCGCAAGTGCCGGTCGGCCAACTCCTGAAATTACAAAAATTTGGAAACCGAAGTCTTCCTTAAAGCTAAGTACCCCGTTGGGGAAACTTTTCTTGCCTCAGACCGATGTCAGACAAAGTTAACAATTGTATTTCTTGTGGGAAGCAAATACCGCATAAGGATTTCCATTCCCTCTGCATACCTTGTTTAGGCCCAGACCATGACGTCTCGGGCTGTCGCTTTTGCGCTACTTTCAATAAACGCACTATTAAGCGTCGGGCGGAGTTCGCCCAGCACTTTTTTGGTAAAGCTTTTGATTATAAAATGTCGTTGGAGACTCCGACTACCGTTTTGTCCAAAAAAACGCAAGGACAAAGACTGACACGCGAAGTCCGCGGTCTCCATCGACACCACGCCAAAACCGGCTACACGTGATCCGGTTCTCAGCGAGGCGCCTACACAGCCCCTGACTACCGACGACACTTCTCTGGTGGTGTCTTCTGTAACCGAGACCACAGGTGCCTCGGCCCATACCCAGACTACAATTACCGAAGCCACTGTGAGTGTTGAGCCTCCTAATGTGGACAGGTCCACTTTCACCCATGGTGTCTTCAGACCCTCATCTTCCTTTTCCATAAAGGCATTCACTAAGTCCAAATCAGCCATGCATCCCAAGAGGCCTGTTGCACAGGGCCCATCTCCAGGCACCATGCCTAAAAAGCAGATGCTAAAAATGGCTGAGGATTTAATTACTCTTATCAGGGGTTACCAACCCCCTCCGGACAAGAGACCCAGAGTGGAGGAAGATTCTCCCTCTTCTGACCAGGGCTCCATTATTTCAGAACATTCTGATGAAGAGGAACACTCGTACTCCCCTTTTGAAGATTCTGATGCAGAGCAGTCCATTCCTTCTGTATCTCCCCCAGAGGATTTTTCTTTTGGGGAAACCTTGCATACCTTGAGGGAACACTTCCATTGGGAAGGCCAAGACTTTTCTGATTCCAAGAAAAGACTTAGGGAATTCCTTTTGCTACCTCAGCACAGACCTCTGGCGATACCTCCTGTCTTGGACATACTTGATGATGTTTACTCGGAGGCTTGCCTTAATCCGGATTCCCTGCCTCCTGCCCCAGTCAAGCCTAACTCTCACCAATTTCTTTACAAAAGCCATAATGCTGACCCTGAAACCATTTCTCAAGGCCCCAAGGGAATGAAGGCCTCTACTGCTAAGAATCCACTACCTTCCGAAAGAGAGTCTAGATCCTTAGAAAGGTGGGGAAAAAAGGTATATACCTCGGCCACCCTAGCCATGAGGGCCTTAAATTGTCAGTTCCATATGCTTAAATATCAGCAGTTTCTGTTATCACAATTAAGGAATAAAATGTCACAACCTGAACAACCAGATTTGAAGGAGTTGCAGGATATGATGCATAGTGCAGAACAAGTGGGTAAACACACCTTACAATGTGGCTGTGATGCTCTAGAGGCCTCAAGTAGAGCTGCTGTTACAGGATCAGCCATTCGTAGACATGCCTGGCTTAGGGAACAAACCTTGCCTGATCATGTTAAAGCTAAACTACTAGATGCTCCTTTACAAAAGGATGTATTATTTGGTACTAATGCTGAGGAGATACTACGGAAAATGGAAGAAAAAGCTAAATCTATGCAAACTGTCAAAGCTTTTCTACAGGTTCAACCACCACGTTTTAGCAGAAATTGGCCTTCAAAAAACTGGTCCTTTCCAGCCACGGACAAACCCCAAAGAGGTAGATACAGGCGCACAAGGGGCAGAGGACAATCTCAAGGATCATAGAGGCAGACAATGGCAAACTTAGCACCAAGAGGTGGCGAAGACAGTGCACAACAATACAGAAAACAAAACCAATGACTTTCCCCTTTTCATGCCAAGCAAGTCTCAGCTGGCAGCACCCTTGGGAGGAAAGCTGGCATTATTTACAAGAAATTGGCATATCACAACAGACAAATGGATCCTGGACATCATAAACAGAGGCTACAGATTTCATTTTCACACTCTTCCAAAAATGAGAGGCATGCCGAACCTGCCACACAATCAAAGGGCAGAGGCTCAAATACAAATTTCAAAGCTCATGGACATGAAAGCTATTCAAGAGGTACCTACTCACGAACAAGGTCAAGGTTTTTATTCCAGACTATTCCTGGTACCAAGGAAAGGAACCGACTGGAGACCCATTTTGGACTTATCCATCCTAAATACATTTCTACTGCACAAAATTCAAGATGCTCACCTTACAGCAGCTTCTTCCCATGCTGGGCAAGGAGTTTTGGCTGGTAACATTGGACCTCAAGGAGGCATACCTGCATGTCCCAGTCAGACAAAGCTGCAGAAGATACCTCAGATTTCTTGCAGGTTCAATCCACTATCAATTCTCTGCATTGCCCTTTGGCTTATCTACTGTGCCCAGAGTATTCACGAAATGCCTGGCATCAGTAATTGCCTACTGCAGACTTCAAGGGATGCAAATTTACCCTTATTTGGACAACTGCCTGATCCAAGTGGACAGCAAACACATACTTCTGGAACATCTGGCTTATGTAACACGGTTATTGAATTCTCTGGGATACACAGTCAACGAAGAGAAATCCAGGCTAACACCATCTCAGAAAATAACTTTCCTGGGTGCCAACTTGGACACAAACACCCATATGGCCTATCTTACGCCAGAAAAACAGGGGCAACTAACTCGGTACTTCAAAATACTAGCAAATTGTACCAGGCTAACTGCAAGGAAAATCCTGCAGGCTCTGGGCTTCATGGCATCTTGCATTCTTCTAATCCCATGTGCAAAGTTGCATATGAGGAAACTTCAATGGTACCTAAAAAACCTATGGTCTCAACACAGCCACAGTTTGGAAACAATAATACCAATAATCCCATGTTTGCAACCGGAATTTCTATGGTGGGCCCAAGCATGCCAAACAAACACAGGTCTACCATTCTGCAAGCCTCAAGCAAATCAAGTCATCACAACAGACGCCTCAGACTACGCCTGGGGGGCACACATGACAGACAGGTGCATTCAGGGCAAATGGTCCCAAAAGGAAAAGCACCTTCACATCAATCAAAAGGAAATGCTAGCAGTGATAAATGCATTTACAGCTTTCAAGGACCTCCTGCATCCAGGGCAATTATTGATAAGAACAGACAACACCACAGTAATGTGGTACATAAACAAACGAGGAGGAACACATTCATACCCCCTGTGCAGGCTAGCCATGTTACTTTGGAACTTGGCTCTGGAATGGCAAATCGAACTTCAAGCACAATACCTGCCAGGATTGGAAAACACGCTGGCAGACAATCTAAGCAGAAATATGACAGACCCACACGAATGGAAGTTGCATCCTCAAGTCTTTACAAAGATAATCCAAGCGTGGGGAAGGCCAGACATAGATCTCTTTGCCTCCCACAGGAATCATCAGTTGACAAAGTTCTGCTCAAGGACCTTCCATCCAAAGGCCTGGAGAGTGGACGCCCTTTCATTCAGTTGGGCAGCATGGACAGTTTACGCCTTCCCACCTTTGCCTCTTCTGCCCAAGGTGCTCTTGAAAGCAAGAGCAGACAGACCGAAGATGATACTGATTGCTCCAGATTGGCCAAGACAACACTGGTACCCACTCCTGAGGAGCCTAACACATACTTCTCCGTGGACCCTACCTCTAATGCCTCTTCTACTGACTCAGCACAGCTACAAAACTCTTCACAGTCAGCTGAAAACACTCAATCTGGCTGCATGGAAAATTCCTTAACACCACAACAGACCCTACTCTCCAAAGAGGTACAGGATGTCATTTTGGAGGCCAGAAGGCCATCTACTAGAAAGGCTTACTCCAAAAATGGAAACGGTTTTGCGCTTGGAATGAGAAAAAAGGCCAGGATCCTAGAAAACTGAATTTGCCTCAGACATTACAGTATCTAGCTGAGCTGTTGAACAGTGGACTTTCATTTTCCTCCATCAAAATTCATGCCTCAGCCATTTCTGCAGAATACAACACTGATCCACCCTTATTCTGTCACCCACTCTTAAGACAGTTCCTCAGAGGGGCTAAGAATATAAGACCTCCAAGGAAACAACCAATACCAGCCTGGCATCTTAATTACATTCTAGAAAAATTAACATTGCCCCCCTTTGAACCAGCTGCCTCAACAGATTTGCAATATTTGTCCTGGAAAACAGCTTTCTTTCTGGCCATTACCTCAGCTGGTAGGGTTTCGGAACCACAAGCCCTCATGGCTGTGCAGCCCTTTCTCATCTTCCATCAGGACAGGGTTTCCCTACGAACCAACCCGTCATTTATGCCTAAGGTAGTATCCAGGGTAGCTTTAAATCAGGCCATACACTTACCTACCTTTTACCCCAATCCTCAAAACAAAGGGGAAAGGCTGCTACATTCCTTAGACATCCATAGACAGCTACGTTACTATTTGGACAGAACAAAGCCTTTCAGGAAATCAGAGCAACTTTTTGTCCTATGCTGTAGGAGCTCAAGGGAAGCCAATTTCCAAACAGACAATTTCAAAATGGATAGGCCACTGCATACGGTTTTTACTCCTTTCATGGCAAATCTGTTCCTACAGGCATCAGATCCCACTCCACAAGGGCCAGAGCTACCTCTACAGCCTTCCTCAGAGGAGTCCCTACCAAAGATATTTTGGAGGCAGCCACTTGGAGTTCTGTGCATACCTTCACAAAACACTACCACCTGCCTTTATACTCCAAAACTAGAGCAGGCTTTGCCACTGCTGTGTTGCAGGGCATTCTGGCTCTTCCCAGTTCCACCTAGTGCCTACCACCCTGTGCGTAGATTTTGGATTCTACCCATCTGTGATTACTGCAGCTGTATGCACGATGAACATAGTACAGTTTTGTACCTACCATAAATGTAGATGTTCGAGTGCTAATACAGTTGCAGTACAGGTTTCCCTCCCTCCTTCCCCTCTTGGTAAAGGCCTAGTGGCTAACACCTCCTCATACAACCTGATTGGGTTATCCTTCTATGGTGTATTTGCTTGCAACTACTGATTTTTGATTATATTGCATTGCATGATTATATATATAATTTATGTATTGCCTTCCTTCTGGGGGCACCTGACATCTGGGGCAAGAAAGACTGAAGAAAATGGCGTCGGCTGTGTCTTGTATACCCCTGTCGCACTGACGTCAGGAAAGAAGGCAACAGCAACTGACGCCGGACCTAGACTTTGGAATTCGGCCGACCGAGGACCCGCCTGATGGCAGAGAACCCATCTGTGATTACTGCAGCTGTATTAGTACTCGAACATCTACATTTATGGTAGGTACAAAACTGTACTTTACGCTCCCTCCAGCCCCCTACTTTTCTCTGGCTATACCTCTACATTCTTTTACTATGCTTAAAAGCTTTTTGGTGTATTTGCTTTTGGTTGGAGGTATATTTTATGTTTTTTAATTTTATTTGCTCTCCATTAGGGGGGCACCTGACATCTGGGGCAAGAAAAACTGATGTAATGGCATCGGCTGCATGTTTTATACCCCTGACGTCATGGAAGAAGGGACAGCAACCGACGCAGGACCCAAGACTTTGTTAATCAGGCCGACTGAAGGCAACTTGCCAGCAGATTACCCAAATGTAATGACTACAACAGTGAATACACTTGAACATCTACATTTATGGTAAGTGTACACAGCTGTACTTTCTAAATAGTTGATTATAATTTCCAGTTTTCAGCTTTGCCATTTGGCTACATATAACCTACTTGATGCCTAGCTGTAGTGTTTGCATACCTCATGAAGCAAAACAACTATTCTCCCCATCAAGTCAATTGTCTCATGGTAGAAAACAAAGGAACTGTTAAAACAGGACATCATTCAGATCATTTGCATTGTTCCAGTCTGTGTGCATAACCGTAAATTATGAAGGTGGTGATCATCATACTACTCACTATTGTAAATATTACTTCTTGGGATGTCCAGCTTGCAGGTAGCTCAACTAGCCCAGAGTTATACCTTTCCCAGGACTTTAGCTGACTCGCTCCATTTTTTTAATTTCGCCAAGTCTTTTGGATTTCTAATACCATGATGGCAATGGACCCCATTCCTAAGTCAAAGTATGATTCAAGTTCATGAAATTAGTATTGCTTCAGTCTTTGATGTTAGTCAGGAATGCTCTTCACAGCACCCACAATGTGTCCAGTAATGACTCCTTCCGCAGTTCATGTGGACTTAACATGTATTGGTAACATATCTAAGTATGATTGTAAATTCTGTTTTATAAGGTCTATTGCGTGGAACTGTCATAATTTCATAGGTGGGTACTAGGCTATTTGGCCCTAGGGCCTATATAAGCCTAGCCAAAAAGGTACCCTGGCTTTTGCCACCCAAGAAAATTATTTTCCTGTGCCCCTGTTGAGCAGACACAAGTGAATTTCCTACTTCCCATCCAATCATCAAGATTTTTCTTGGAGTGCTAATGAGGAGCTTTGTTTGATATAGATACGTAGTTTGTTCCAGAGTATGGGAAGTCTCTGGGACAGGAATCTATCACTCCAGCATGTTCAGTTTATTGTGGTGACAAGATTTAGGTCCCTAGAGCGTGTAGCTCAGAGGGATTGGGATTTCTTTAAGTGGAGCATGTCCATCAGCTCTGGGTTTGACATAGCTTTGTATGTTAGGCAGAGATCGCCTCTGAGTAGGTGATATGCGATGGAGTACAGCTGGAGTTTTTTGAGACTGTCTGTGTAGGGCATTTGTTTGAGGCCGGTAATCTTCTTTGTGAGGTAATTCTGCGGCCTTTCCAGTTGCTGTGGATGTTTTGTGAGGTACTTACCAAAAGGGGCATTGTACTCTTTAATTGTCTAATGAGTGATGAGTAGAGAGGAACAATTACCTCCTTCTTCTTGGATGAGAAACCTTTTGTGATGAGGTGTGCCATGTAGAAGGATTTCCTGACTACTGTGGCGATGTGATTATCAAAGGAGAGACTACTGTCCACCTGTGTCCCAAAGTCTCTTATCACACTTAAGTAGACTACCACCTATGTGGTAGTTCATGGGTGTACAGAGTTTTTACCAAAAGAGATGACCATGCACTTTTTGGCAGTGAGCTTGAGGCCATAGCTTTGACACCAGGCATCTGTCTCAGTGAGGCCCTTTTGTAGGATGTTCACATCGTTAGGAGTTTTGATTATGGCTCGTAGTTTGCAGTCGTCTGCGAACTTCATTAGCCTAAGACCTTCTGTGTTAGCCTGTACTTCAGAGAAGTAGATACCAAACAGGAGGGGGCCCAGGACTGAACCCTGTGGTACTCCACTTGTCACTGGTCTGAAGTTGGATTTGGAGTCTGCTACTTTCAGTGTGGATTCTGTCAGTGAGCCAGTTGGCAACCCATCATGTGACAAAGGGATTTATACCTAGTTTAGTGAGTTTATCTATAATTCCAGAGTTGTGGGATGGTGTTGAAAGCCTTGTTGAGATCTAAATAGGCTGTGTGAACCACCTTACCCTAATCTATGGCTCTGGGTATCATTCTTCCACATTGCCTTTGTTTGTGCCAGCAAATCCTAGTATTTTATGACTGTGTCTCTCTCTCTTTATGTAAGACACTGTAGTCACTCAGTGTAGCAATTTCAATGATCAATTCTACTTTAATCTTCTTTTCATGGTCTACTGTATCTGGTTTTCTCACATCTGTTTTTTGAACTGTTGGTAGTGGGTGATCCCATGTGATATAAACTTCATCATTTTCTATAATGCTTTGTGGCTTAAGTTTCCAGTGTTTTTCAGCTACTTCAGTGTTATGTCTGCACAGTGCCCAGTGTAACAATCTTGCCGCATTGTTATGCCTTTCAGTATACAGTTCTTCTGCCATTAGTATGTCACAACCAGCAAGAAAATGTGACTGCTTCCAATTCTGTTTTACAAAACCTACATTTGTCTGTTTCTCCCACATGTTCAATGGGCTTTGTAAACCAACATGTACGTAGTCCACTATCTTGGGCTGCCAATATTAACCTTTTGTCTTTTGATTTAAATTTACCTCTACTTAACCATTCCTGTGTTCTGTCCTGATCAACATGAGGTTGTTACAAGAGTTTTCTGTACTTGCAACTATATTTATGCATTTTCCACATTTCTTGCCTGCTTAACTGATCCTTCACCTTGTATTCTTTCTTTTGTTTTTTTGGCACATTCAGTTGCTGCCTGATTTTTATCTATTTCTTATTTGATTTCCATTCCTGCTTGGCACTGATATGCTTCTGCTAAACTAACTTATTCCCCTCATGTTTTAAAACTTTCACTACATTTGGGTCTTGTGAGGTCAGCAGATATTTATGCAGTCCTAGGCTTGCCACCCCTCCGTTTTTTTTCCGGACTATCAGGAAATCAAACTGATTCTCCGGTAGTCCGGAAAACACTGTACAAACTCCGGTATTCTGTTTCAAAAAGGAAACAGACTATCGGAGTTTGTAAATCGGCTGATTTACTATGCTTTTTTACAGAAAAGCATAGCAAATCAGCCAAAAGCAGGCGGCGGGAACGAAAAAAGAGGGCGTTCCCGTTGATCGGCTGATTTACTATGCTTTTTTTACAGAAAAACATAGCAAATCAGCCAAAAGCAAGTGGCGGGAACGAAAAAAAGAGGGCGTTCCCATTGAGTGATGCTGTCGTGACATCACAAAATAGGTGGTATGTTGGCGGGAGAGGGGGTGGGGCGGGGTTACTGGTGACGCGAGGGGTGTGCCTTGGCTCCGGTTTTAGCCGTGAACGAAGGTGGCAACCCTATGCAGTCCTGCGATTGCAGATCTCTACATGTAATCAGTTTCAAGGAGGCCCATATCTTCTTCATAACGGGGAATATATAGTATTTGTATACACTGATTTTTATACATCATTAGATAAGCGTAAAGCATCCTTGTTTTTCTGTCCAACTGATCCAACACCTTTTGTGGCCAGTCATTCACTCTAAAACTTTAAGTTAGGACAGGAAGAGCAAATTGGTTTATAGCTTGGACTTCTTTCCTAGATGTCAGCAATGTTTTCCTTTTAAATTTTAGTCTTTTAAAATATTCCCTATTAAGAGTTGTTTGTATTTGTTCATGTTTTATTGTTGTTCCTGTTTTATATCACATTCCTGTCCCAGGCTGATTTTGCTGCTGCAGCTTTCCTGCTTTAAGGGTTGCTTTTGCACATTTATCAAGACCAAATGACATTCTCATATCTTCTGAAAAAGTTTTTACCACTTGCAGTTGTGCTTTGTTCCTCATCTGATTAACTATACAGATGTTCTTCGTGTTTCACTGTTGCAGTCATTACATTTGGGTTATCTGCTTGCAGTAACCCTCAGTCGGCCTGATTAACAAAGTCTTGGGTCTTGCGTCGGTTGCTGTCACTTCTTCCATGACGTCAGGTCCTCAGGGGTATAAAACATGCAGCCGACGCCATTACATCAGTCTTTCTTGCCGTGCGGTGCCCAAAGCAGAAGCAGTTCGCAAGTGCCAGTCATCCGACTCCTGAAATTTTCGTTTGAGTGTCAGAACCAAAGTCTTCAACTAAAGCGAAGTACCCCATTGGGGAAACTTTTTCCTGCTCCTTACCGATGTCATTAAAAGTTAATAATTGCATTACTTGTGGAAAGCAAATACCTCACAAAGATTTTCATTTGTACTGTATTCCTTGCCTAGGCCCTGACCACGACGTACCTTGCTGTCGGTTTTGTGCTTTATTTAATCAGTGCACTATCCGTCGTCGGTATATTTTCGCTTCTAAATATTTCGGTTCTCGGTTTAATTATCCAGAAATGTCGTCGGTTAGCCATCCGAATATCGGGATTCCGAAAAAACGCAAAGATAAAGACAGAGACAGGCCGCCGAGGTCCAAAGCTGCCGACGCTTCTCCTAAGCCAGTCGCCAGTTCGCCGGTACTCAGTGAAGCGCTTTCGCAGCCCCTGATACCTGCTACTTCTGACTCGCAGGCCTCCACTGAGACCCATTCGGAGTCCAGTATTCCGCGAGATACTTCAACTGTGGAACCTATGGATGTCTCTACCTTGGATAGGTCCAAAGCCGCTGTGCAGGCACCGGCTTCTAAGGGTGTATTCAGGCCTATGGACTTGCATATTAAACCAACGCCTCCTTCTTCATTTAGGCCAAAATCTCAAACCATGCCTAAGAAACCGATGCCCGGCCACATGCTCAGGCCTCTATGCCTAAAAAACAAATGATAAGAATGGCTGAAGATCTTATTACTCTAATCAGGGGAAGCCAACCTCCCCCTTCTAAAAAAACTAGGACTGAAGTTGTTTATGAATCTTCTGAACAGGATTCTGATTTTTCTGATTCTGCTGATGATCTAGAGTTTCCCTTATCTACTTACAAGGATTCTGATGCATATTCCCTCTGCTTCCCCTCTAGAGGATTTTTCTTTTGGTGAGACCTTACATACTCTAAGGGAGCATTTCCACTGAGAAAGCCAAGACTTTTCCGATTCAAAAAAGAGGCTTAGGGATTTCTTACTCCTGCCTCTGCATAGGTCTTTAGCTATGCCTCCTGTACTAGACATTGTCAATGATGCCTTTTCAGAATCTAGTTTGGCTCTTGATTCTTTGCCTCCTGCTCCCAGAAAACCGGACATGTTACAGGGTTCCTGATTCTCATAAGTTCCTTTTTAAAAATCATATTGCGGATCCAGAGACTGTTTCACAGAGACACAAGGGCATTAAGGCTTCTACTGCTGAAAATCCTACTCCCTCTGATAGAGATTCCAGGGTGCTGGATAGATGGGGTAAGAAAGTTTACACTTCTGCAACCTTGACCATTAGGGCTTTAAACTGCCAGTTTCATATGTTAAAGTATCAACAACATGTTATTGGATTGCTTAAACAGAAAATTGTTACTTCCTGACTGTGTTGAAAATAAAAAATTGCAGGATTTAATGCATTCTGCTGAACAGGTTGGAAAACATAATTTGCAATGTGGATTTGATTCATTAGAGGCCTCTTGCAGGGCTGCTGTTACTGGACCTGTGCTCAGAAGGCATGCTTGGCTTAAGGAGCAAGGTTTGCCTGATCATGTTAAAGCTAAATTGTTGGACGCCCCCTTAAATCAGGACCGCCTGTTTGGCAACAAGGCTGAGGAAGTTCTTAAAAAGATGGAAGATAAAGCTAAATCTATGCAAACAGAGATGTTCATCGTATTTCACTGTTGCAGTCATGACTGTAGGGTTCTCCCCTGCCGGTAGGCAGTCCTCGGTCAGCCAGAATCCCAAAGTCTGGGTCCGGCGTCGGCTGTTCAGCCATGCTCCCTGACTTCAGAGCGCTAGGAGTACAAAGCTGACAGCCGACGCCATGTTTTCCAGTCTTTCTTGCCGTGCGGTGATAGCAGTTCGCAAGTGCCGGTCGGCTGACTCCTGACAATTTTTTCTAATCAAACTTCAGTCCGAAGACCTTCTTCTCCTACTCAAAGCTAAGTACCCCATTGGGGAAACTTTTTTCTTGCTCCAGTCCGATGTCAGAAAAAGTTAATAATTGTATTTCATGTGGGAAGCAAATACCTCATAAGGATTTTCATTCTTACTGTATTCCTTGCTTAGGCCCTGACCACGACGTAGCTAGTTGTCGGTTTTGTGCTAGATTCAATCAACGTACTATTAAACGAAGGTACGATTTTGCTTTTCATTACTTCGGTAGGCATTTTAATTACAAAATGTCGTCTGATACGGTTCCGGCTACCGGAGTTCACAAACGACGCAAGGACAAAGACAGGCCTCTGAGGTCCAAATCAGACTATATCGCACAAGCAGAGCCAGCTTCAGGTTCGGACATCGTCAATGAGGCGCTTTTGCAGCCCCTGTCGTCGGCCATTTTGGAACCGATAGCCGAAACGGACTCCCACGAGGAGCCAACTAGGCCTTTGAATATTTCAATTGGACCTTCGGACAATGCTCCTTCGGATGGATCCGGAGCCGCTGTGCAGGTACCGGCTTCCGAAGGGGTTTTCAGGCCTACTCAGCTTCTTATAAAGGCAAAGCCAAAGACAAAGGCAAAGACTCCTTCCAAATCAAAGACTGCAACCCAGGCCTCTTCTGATCCGGCTCCCAAGTCTCAGAAACAGTTACTTAAAATGGCGGAGAACTTACTATGATTAGGGGTACACATCCCCCTCCAGATAAAAGGCCAAGGCAGGAAGTTTATTAGGATTCCTCTGATCAGGCTTCTGTTTCTTCTGACCAGGAATATTCTTTCCCTCCTTATGAGGATTCTGATGCTGAGGAATCCATTCCTTCAGCTTCTCCCCCTGAGGATTTCTCCTTTGGGGAAACTTTGCATGAAATGAGGGAACATTTCCACTGGGAAGGACAGGAGTACTTGGAATCTAAGAAAAGACTAAAGGATTTTCTTCTTCTTCCCCAGCATAGGCCCCTGGCTATTCCTCCTCTTTTGGATATTGTGAATGATGCTTTTTCGGAGGCTAACTTAACTCCTGACTCTTTTCCTCCAGCTCCTGTTAAGCCAGACAGATACTATAGGGTTCCTGATTCCCACCAGTTTTTATTCAAGAACCCTACTGCTGACCCTGAAGCCATTTCTCAGGGTCCTAAGGGCGTTAAGGCCACTTCTGCTAAAAACCCCATTCTCACTGAGAAGGATTCCAGATCTTTAGAAAGATGGGGCAAAAAAGTGTACACTTCTGCCACTTTATCTATTAGGGCTTTAAACTGTCAGTTTCATATGCTGAAATACCAGCAATTTCTCCTGTCTGTTTTAAAACAAAAGCTAACTTCCATTTCCGCCTGTGCAGATGATAAGGAACTACATGTCTTATTGCATGCCACTGAACAAGTTGGGAAACATGGTTTACACTGTGGATTTGATGCCTTGGAGGCTTCTTGTAGGGCTGCTGCCTCTGGCACAGTAATTAGAAGGCATGCATGGTTAAAGGAACAAAATTTGCCAGCTCAGGTAAAGGCTAAATTATTGGATGCTCCTGTTCAGCATAATGTTTTATTTGGATCTAAAGCCGAAGAGGTGATTAAAAAGATGGAGGACAAGGCTAAGTCCATGCAAACAGTTAAAGATTTCTTACAAGTATAGCCACCCAGATTTAGCAGGAATTGGCCTACAAAAAATTGGTCCTTTCCCAATTCAGACAGGCTTCAGAGGGGTAGATTTAGATGCCCCCGAGGTAGAACTCAAACGCAAGCCTCTTATAGACCAAGACAGTGGACTGCTTCCACCCCTAGGGGAGGAGAAGACAGGTCGCAAGCTCATAAAAAACAGACTCAATGACTCCCTCTGTTGGACTGCAGGAACTTCTTGCCTGGAAGCCCCTCTCGGAGGAAAACTTTCTCTTTTTCACCTAAATTGGACTCATATAACCCAAGACAAGTGGGTTCTGGATGTGGTTTCAAGAGGTTACAAATTCCATTTTCATACCCCACCAAGGCCAAGCGGATGGCCAGATCTTCCAAAACATCAATGGTCAGAGGCATTAAACCAGGTGGAAGCTCTCTTGGCTATGAAAGCCATAGAACTAGTTCCACTTTCAGAGATGGGATAAGGTTTTTACTCAAGGCTCTTTCTAGTCCCCAGGAAGCAAAATTCATGGAGACCCATTCTGGATCTGTCAGTCTTGAACACTTTTCTAGAGATACCAAAATTCAAGATGCTTACTCTACAGCAGCTACTGCCAATGCTGACCAAAAATGCATGGATGGTAACTTTGGATTTAAAAGAAGCATATTTACACATTCCCATCAGACAGGAACGCAGAAAATACCTCAGGTTCAAGGCAGGATCGAGGCACTACCAATTCTCTGCGCTGCCCTTTGGATTGTCTACTGCACCCAGGGTCTTCAAGTGCCTGGCTTCAGTAGTAGCTTATTGCAGACTCAAGGGAATTCAAATTTACCCTTATCTGGACAACTGTCTTATTCAGGCAGACAGCAAGGATGTCTTACTCCAGCATCTACAGTTTGTTCAGAATCTTCTCAAGTTCCTGGGATTCACTGTAAACATAAAGTCAAATTTGACACCCTCACAACAGATAATTTTTCTGGGCGCTTCTCTAAACACAACAACCCAGATGGCATTTCTGACATACGAAAAACAATTACAGCTGGCTTCAACTTTCAAAACCTTGCCAACTTCAACTCCACTATCTGCAAGGAGATTCCTGCAGGCTCTGGGTTACATGGCCTCCTGCATCCTTCTCATACCATATGCAAGACTACATATGAGGAAAATACAGTGGTACCTAAAAAGTGTATGGTCTCAGCATTGCCACAGCCTAGACATACTGATCTCCGTCCTGCCTTGTCTTCAAAAGGAATTCCTTTGGTGGTCCAAGGCATGTACTCTAAACAAAGGAAAGCCCTTCTGTCTGCCTCCTGCCACTCAGATTCTAACCACGGACGCCTCAGATTATGCATGGGGAGCCCATTTTCGGGGCAACTGTCTGCAGGGCCTTTGGACAAAGGATCAGAAGCACCTGCATATCAATTTAAAGGAAATGTTAGCCGTTCAGAAAGCTCTATTGGCCTTCAGGAATCTTCTACAACCAGGACAACTACTGATACGAACAGACAACACCACAGTTATGTGGTACATAAACAAGCAAGGGGGATCTCATTCCTATCCCCTTTGCAGACTAGCCATGGATCTTTGGAACACAGCTCTAGCTTGCAATCTGGACCTTCAAGCACAGTTTCTACCAGGGAAGCAAAACTTCCTGGCAGACAGTCTGAGCAGAAACCTTTCGGATCCACATAAATGGATGTTGGACTCTGAAATATTCAAGATGATTATAGCAGTCTGGGGATGTCCTCACATAGACCTCTTTGCATCCCACCTCAATCATCAACTACAAATTTTTTGCACCAGGACTTTCCACGATCAAGCTTGGAAAGTGGATGCTCTATCATTCAGTTGGAGAAACCTCTCGGAATATGCCTTTCTGCCTCTTCCTCTTCTTCCACGGGTATTACTAAAGATCAAGCAGGACAAGCCCAAGATGATAATCTTGCTGGCTCCAAATTGGCCTCGACAGTTTTGGTACCCAACACTGATAAACCTTTGTCTAGAGCCCCCCTGGGTTTTAACACAGATTCCGAACCTTCTGTCCCAACACCAGGGTCAGATTCTACACTCCCATGTCAAAACTCTCAGCCTGGCGGCCTGGTTAATCCAGGATCTTTGATTCATTCTCTCCGACCCAAGCAGGTTATGGATGTCATTTTAGAAGCCAGACGTCCTAGCACTAGAAAATCTTATGCAGGAAAATGGAAAAGATTTTGTTCCTGGATGCAGGCTCAGGATTCTGATCCTCTTATTCCTAACATTCCTCAGATTTTACTTTACCTGTCAGACCTCTTACATAAGGGTCTCTCTTTCTCTTCCTTAAAGTTACATGCCTCTGCTATTTCTGCTCATTATAATACAGACCCTCCTATCTTTTCCCACCAGCTCATGAGACAATTTCTCAGAGGAGCTAAGAACTTAAGGCCCCCTAGATCTCCTCCCATTCCTGCTTGGGATCTCAACTATGTTTTGGAAAATCTCACCTTACCTCCTTTTGGGCCTGCTGCCTCTTCTGACATCAAGTTTTTATCTTGGAAGACAGCCATCCTGTTAGCTCTGACCTCTGCCAGGAGGGTTTCAGAGTTGCAAGCTCTTATGGGTGTGGAACCTTATATTATTTTTCATCAAGACAGGGTGTCTTTAAGAACTAATCCTACTTTCATGCCTAAGGTGGTTTCCAAAGTGGCTTTAAATCAAACTATTCACTTGCCAATTTTTTTCCCCATTCCTCAAAATAAAGGGGAAAGGATCTTACGTTCCTTGGATGTACACAGACAACTACGTTTTTACCTGGACAGAACCAAGGACATCAGGAAATCAGAGCAATTGTTTGTTTTGTATGCTTCAAGTTCCCAAGGTAAAGCCATTTCAAAACAGACCATTTCTAAATGGATTGTTCATGGAATCAGATTTTGCTATTCACACCATGGGAAGCAAATCCCAGGGAGTATAAGGACTCACTCAACCAGAGCTGCTGCCACTTCAGCTGCCTTCCTCAGGGGAGTTCCTACTAAAGACATTTTGGAAGCTGCAACTTGGAGTTCAGTGCATACTTTTTCCAAGCACTACAATCTACCTCTCTACTCTAAGTCTAGGGCAGGCTTTGCTTCTGCAGTCTTGCAGGGTCTTATAGCCGCCCCTTCTACTTTGTGACCACCTCCCTTTCTTTCTGCTTTGGGATTCTACCCTACAGTCATGACTGCAACAGTGAAACATGATGAACATAGTACAGTTGTGTACACTTACCATAAATGTAGATGTTCGAGTGTCTTCACTGTTGCAGTCTGGGTTTCCCTCCCTCCTGTCCCCTCTTATTTTTTCTTTTTGTGTGGTTCCTTTTTTCATCCTTCTCTGAGGTGTATTTGCAAAGGGTATGGGACCTTTCTCATTTTGCAACTTCTGACATCTGGGGCAAGAAAAACTGGAGAACATGGCGTTGGCTGTCAGCTTTGTACTCCTAGCGCTCTGACGTCCGGGAGCATGGCTGAACAGCCGATGCCGGACCCAGACTTTGGGATTCTGGCCGAGCGAGGACTGCCTGCCGGCAAAGGAGAACCCTACAGTCATGACTGCAACAGTGAAGACACTCGAACATCTACATTTATGATAAGTGTACACAACTGTGCTTTCTTACAAGTTCAACCTCCTAGATATAGTAGGCACTGGCCCTCTAAAAATTGGTCCTTTCCAGCCCCTTCCAGGTCTTCTCAAGCCAAACCCAGACACAGCAAAAACCCCAGGTTTCAGTCCCAAGGGACATACAAGACTAGGCAGTGGGGGGTTTCCGCACCCAAACCTGGGAGTAGTAAGACTTCCCCCTATGGAAAACTGTCTTAATGACTTGCTTTTAAAACTACCAAGCACTTCCCAACTGAATGCTCCTTTAGGCAGAAAGATTGGTCTGCAGGCCAAAACCTGGAAACTCATTACCCAGGATAGATGGGTTGTAAATGTAGTGTCCCAAGGATACAGATTTAATTTCCACACGTTACCAACACCAAACGGGTGGCCAGATCTACCCCCAGATCAGTGGGCAAAGGCCCAAAATCAAGTACTCTCTCTCTTAAACATGGGGGCTATTCAGTTGGTACCAGAAGAGGAAAAGGGACAAGGTTTCTATTCGAGACTTTTTCTGGTACCCAGAAAAGGCATACATTGCATCCTATCTTGGACCTTTCTATTCTAAATACCTTTATGGTGATTCCAAAATTCAAAATGCTGACTCTTCACCAGCTGCTTCCAATGCTAGGCAAGGATGCATGGTTGGCAACACTAGACTTAAAAGAAGCATACCTGCACATCCCTATCAGTGAGCCTTGCAGAAGATGCCTACGCTTCAAAGAAGGCTACATGCACTATCAGTTCTCTGCACTGCCCTTTGACTTATCTACTGCACCCAGGGTATTCACAAAGTGCCTAGCTCTAGTCATTGCATTTTGCAGGCAAAGAAATATTAAAATATACCCATACCTGGACGGTTGTCTAATTCAAGCAGAAAGCAAGGACATTCTTTTGAATCATCTGGCCTTTTTTCAAAGGGTACTGATTTGTCTGGGGTTCACCATAAACAAAAGGAAATCCCACCTGGTACCCTGTCAACAAATTATATTCCTGGGGCAAGCTTGAATACAACTTCCCAGACTGCTTTCCTCACGCCATAGAAACGGATCCATTTGACAACTTACTTCAAACAAGTGGCCACAAAAACCCAGCTATCTGCAAGGCAAATACTGCAAGCCTTGGGGTTCATGGCCTCCTGCATTCTTCTAATACCATATGCAAGGCTGCATATGAGGAAACTACAATGGTATCTCAAAAGCCTACGGTGTCAGCATTCACAGGATCTAGAAGCAAGAATTCCTATCATACCTTGCCTACACCTAGAGTTCCTTTGGTGGATAGAGGCCTGCCACCAAAACTGAGGACTACAATTCACATTACCCCCTGCCGCCCAAACTTTAACAGATGCATCAGACTATGCATTGGGGGGCTCACCTGGCAGAGAAGTGCATTCAGGGAAAATGGAACCCAAGTCAAATGCACCTGCACATAAATCAAAAGGAAATGTTAGCTGTACAGAATGCTCTGACAGCCTTCAAGGACCACATTCTTCCAGGACAACTAATGGTAAAGACGGACAACACCACTGTCATGTGGTACATAAGCAGGGGGGTACACATTCTTACCCCCTCTGCAGACTAGCCATGGCATTGTGGAACACAGCCTTGAGCTACCAAGAAAATCTACAAGCTCAATTCATGCCAGGAAAACAAAATACACTGACAGACGGACTAAGCAAAAACCTCATGGACCCACATGAGTGGAAACTGGAACCAAGGATTTTCAACATGTTGACAAGCAAATGGGGGAGCCCAGATAAAGACCGGTTTGCCTCCCCACAGAACCATCAACTGAACACATTTTGCACAAGGATTCCCCACAAACTAGCTTGGAAAGTGGACGCTCTATCTTTCAGCTGGAAAAACCTATCAGTTTATGCCTTTGCTCCTCTGCCTCTGATCTCCAAGATACTACTAAAGATCAAACAGGACAGGCCAAGGACGATTTTAATTGCACCAGACTGGCCTCGCCAACACTGGTACCCACTCTTGCGCATTGTGTCATGCTTGGCTCCATGGCACCTGCCTCAGACTCCTTCCCTGTTGTCTCAGCAGGAGACCAGATTCTGCACCCTCATCTGCAAACCCTGAACCTAGCAGCCTGGCTAATTACCTAAACTCTCCTTTACCAGCCCTCAGTAAATCAGTGATGGATATCATTTTAGAGGCAAGGAGACCTAGTACCAGAAAATCTTATGCCGCAAAATGGAAAGGATTCTGTGCCTGGAACCAATCTCTAGGAATGAACGCAGCAGTGCCCAAATTTACCTCAGATTCTGCAATACTTGACTGAGATGCTTCATAAGGGCTTGTCTTTTTCTCCAAAATCCATGCCTCAGCCATTTCAGCTCATTATAGCACAGACCCTCCCCTCTTCTCTCACCCACTGCTCAAGCAGTTCCTCAGAGGGGCCAAAAATTTAAGGCCACCCAGGAGAGCTCCAACTCCAGCCTGGGATCTTAACTTTGTCTTGGAGAAACTCACTCTTCCTCCTTTCAAGCCAGCTGCTACTGCAGATTTAAAATTTCTTTCCTGGAAAACAACTTTCCTTTTAGCAATCACTTCTGCAAGAAGGGTGTCTGAGTTACAGGCCCTTATGGCAGTGGAGCCTTTCATCATCTTTCATGTGGACAGGGTGTCCCTCAGAACCAATCCCTCCTTCATGCCCAAGGTGGTATCCAATGTAGCCCTTAATCAGTCCATTCATTTGCCTACCTTCTTTCCTTACCCACAGAACAAAGGAGAACGGATACTGCACTCCTTAGATGTGCACAGACAACTTAGATTCTGCATGGACAGGACTAAACCTCAAAGGAAATCTGAACAACTACTGGTGGCATTTGCTGCAGGGACAGGGGGAAAGCTATTTCAAAGCAGACCATTTCAAAATGGATAGGCCACTGCATTCATTTCTGCTATAAGCACCATGGAAAACCTATCCCACAGGGCATCAGATCCCATTCAACCAGGGCTGCATCTACCTCTACAGCCTTTCTCAGGTGCGTCCCTATAAGGGACATCCTAGAAGCTGCTACCTGGAGTTCTGTACATACTTTCACCAAGCATTATCATTTGCCAGTTTTCTCTAAATCCAGAGCTGGTTTTGCCACTGCAGTCTTGCAGGGCCTTATAGCTGGTTCTAATTCTATTTAAATTCTTCCTCCCAACCTTAGCTTTGGGAGTCTACCCAAATGTAATGACTGCAATAGTGAAACACGAAGAACATAGAACAGTTGTGTACACACCATAAATTTAGATGTTCGAGTGTATTCACTGTTGCATTCCTGGTTACCCTCCCTCCAGCCCCCTTTCTTTTTTTTGGCTATACCTCTACTCTCACTTACTATACTCAAAAAGCGTTTTGGTGTATTTGCTTTTTTGTTGGAGGTATATCCTTGTATTATGGATTTAATTGCTTCCCATTAGGGGGGCACCTGACATCTGGGGCAAGAAAAACTGATATAATGGTATCGGCTACATGTTTTATACCCCTGCCGACCTGATGTCATGGAAGAAGGAACAGCAACCAACACAGGACCCAAGACTTTGTTAATCAGGCCGACTGAAGGCTACTGCAACAGATAACCCAAATGTAATGACTACAACAGTGAATACACTCGAACATCTACATTTATGGTAAGTGTACTCAGCTGTACTTTTTAAATAATCAACAAAAGGAAGATAAGTCTTTACACTTAGTTGTTTTCTTGGAGCAAAATTGTAGCCATGATCTAATCTGTTAAGTAAACAGCTTAATCAGCATTCTGTACTGGAGAATATGAGGGCTAAGGCAGAAGAGATCTGAAGTAAAGATCTAAAGCAGGAGATGCTTGAGCTGTGTCACGTCTTTGTACTGGTTGCCGTGCACTTCAGAAATGTGAAAATGATAAACAGCTACTCTGTCTGTAATTTGGAGACATGTCTGGTTGAGGACTCGGTACCAGACTGTGTGATGATGGACCTTCTAAATCTAGCACTAGACAAAGATGTTCTCTTTCAACCCTTTGCTGAAGGTGTCCTGAAAAGACTAGAGGTGTAGGGCAAAAATGTGTTCTCTAAAGCAGTTCTTTCAGTCCTAGATAGCAAATTACAGCAAAACTTTCCCAGATAAATCTTGGTCCTTGTATCCCAAGCAAGATGAGTAAAGATGTTAAGGGAATACTAGCAAATTTAGAAATGAATGGCAAACATAGGGAAACCTGAGGGTTACCGAGGCCATACCTCAACTGAGCTTTCCCTTTCTTCTCTAATTTAGAGATGCAGCCCAGCATCCATTCCAGTCCTTTTCTCTTAACCTTACTCTAGAAAGAATAGGATAGTTCTTAACATTCTTGTTCAGCATGGGACAAACATTACTCTGGACCACTCAATTCTAAACATTTTCCAGCAAGACTACTAATTCCAGTTTCTAAAATTCCCAAAATGAAGAGAAATTCTCCTTTCCAATAGCCCAGCTCACTGTTATGACCCCCCCAGTGAGGGATCTGCTGGAGCAAGGAGCCATAGAAAGAGGGCCCAGGGACAGAGAAAAAGGCTTTTACTAATGACCATTTCTAGTGCCAAGAAAAGAAAGCACATTCAGACCCGTACTAAATCTGTCCCATCTAAACAAATTCCTTGTTATTCCAAAATGCAAAATGAAAATACTTTTAAGGTTTATCGCAAGTGGGTGATCATTACCAGTTTACTGCATTTCTGATTGGCTTGTCTACTATAGCCAGGGGCTTTACAAAGTGCCTGACTCCAGGTATAGCCTTTTGCAGGACAAGGGGCATTTGGATTTATCATACCTGGGCAACACTCAAATGGATTCTTTGAAGAGAATAACATGGCTCTGGACTTTACCCTGAATTGCTTCATGGATCTGATTCTGTCAATCTGAAGAAATCCATTCATCCCCCACAAAGACCCCAGTTTTCTTGGAAAAAGAAACACATATAAAGAAATGGTGTCTGCCATTTGTAGTGCTGAAAGCCTTTAGGCAGATTCGGTAAAAAGCAGTTCTCCAGATTTTGGCAGACAACACAACTGTGATATGTAACATCAGCAAATAAGGAGGAACCCACCGGCTGTGCTCACAAGAGAAATTACCCAAGTGGCAGGCATGAGTCTGATAGTGACTTGCATTCCTTTCCAAGAAAATGTGTCATCAGGCAGGCTGAGCAGGTAACAGATAAACCCTTATGGATGGATGTCTGAAAAGGAATGTTTTCCTAGATGTGGTTATGGTATGGGGTGTGTCAGAAAAAGACCTTTTTGCTTCATCTCTAAATGTACAACTATGGAAGTTCTTCTGCAGAACAGTATCTCCAGGTGCCTGGATGATGGATGTATTTTTTCTTCAGATAGACTTTTTTTTTTTTGCACATCTCTGGCTATACCCCTGAACCCCAGACTATTACAAAAAATCAAGTGCACAAGTCAGAAGCCATTGTAGTAGCTCTCTTTTGGCTGTTTAAGACAACACTGGTTCCCTCTCCTTCACAGCATAACAAAAGAGAAATGAAAAATATTGTTCAGCTGGTGATTCTTCTCACTCTGGAAACCCAGCCTGATCACTTAAAGGCTGACAGGTTGGATGATTTCCTCTTAATTCCAGCTAAGCATGTGTGCTGTGAGAACTTGATAAACATTGTGAGGGGGGAGACTAGGAAAACATGGGAAGTCATACATAGAAAAGTAAAAAAGGGTATCCCTCTGGTGCTTCTTGAGAGACCCAGACCCAGTACAGAAAAAATTGGAATGGTTTTGGATTACATGTCAGACACTTTCAAAATTGACTTTTTATTCTTTTTGAAAGGTTAGTGTTATCTCAGCCTGCCTGTCCACGGAACCCCTTTGTACTCTGAGTAAAACAATTCTTAAAAGGCGATTTCCATCCTAGACCTCCAATAAAGAAAGCTGCACCACAGTGGGATTTATACTATTTTTTAAACTGATCCTAGTCCTATTTGAGCCAGGTGCTTCTGCCCTTCTGTAGTTCTTATCCTGGGAGTTTCTGCTTTTGGTGGCTGTCAGTTCTGTTAGAATGATTTAAGAACTGCAAGCTGTGATGTGCAGAGCCCCCACTTTTAGTTTACCATCACTATAATCTTTCCCTGTGCGCCAATCCATCTTTTATGTCTAAAGTTGGTATAATTTCTGGAACCAAACATTGATTTACCTGTATTCTTTCCTGCTCCTCATAACAAGTGAGTGAAAACCCTTTATTCCACGGATGTGTATAGACAGCTGAGATTTTTCTTGTACAGTAGTAAGAAGTTCAGAAAGACCAACTATTTGTACCTGTGGCAAAGGGGAATGAGGGGAAAGTAGTCAAGAAACAAACTTTCTCTCGCTCTAAATTCATTGTGTATTGTATTTCTTACTGACTGTATGCACATGCCAAACCTATCCCTGGGCACTTCAAAGTCCATTGTACTAAAGCTACTGCAACCAATACAGTGTTCCATAGAGGGGTCTACACTGGAAGCAGCCACTTTATCTTCCATGCATGCATTCTCAGGGCATTACAACCTAGTGGTTAGACAATGTTTGCCTCTGCTACCTAAAACCTTTTTCTTACTGCCACTCATCCTCTGCATTATTTCTTTGTGAATCTTCCTAAGAGGTAATGACTGCAACAGTGAATAGTATGGTGAACACAGTACAGTTGGCTTAGGAGGAACCTAAGAATGTAAATGCTCGAACTTTCACTTTTGCAGTCCAGGTTCCCTCCCACTTCTCCTCACTTTTCTGCTTTGTCCCTTGGGGTGAGGAGGGTATCCCTTTTATCCAGTTTTCACCTTCCCTGTTTCTCCCTTTCAGGTCAGCTTCCCTGTTTAACTTTGCCAGGCTACCTGGAAAGGGAGGTTGGGGACATCTGGGAGGTCCTGTACTACAGGGAATTGCTCTCTCCTGGTCCACTTGGGCTTTGGCATCAAGATCTTCTCATTCAGCTTTGCCAGGCAAGAAAACTCTGAAGCTGACATCAGCTCTGTTATACCACTGTTGTCCTTGCATAGCAGTGGGAATGAGATGGCTAAAGTCTTGGGGGAAGGGTGCGGCTCTTGAAGGTGGGTAGGTTGGTGGGACTAACTATAGGCAGGACATCCATAAAAGTAAGGACTTCAGTAGTGAATGTACTTAATCTACATTTACAGCAGCTTCTTAACTCCGCTATAGTTCTTTATATTACTCACCATCAGTGACTTTTTAGGAGCATTCATATATTCAGTATTAGTGAAAGTCTTGCCAGCTCAAGAAAAGCAAACCCACATTTCTGTCAGTAATAAGCCATCACAGTCCAGTATTTTCTGACAGCGCTGTGATTTATGTCTTTTGTTTTCCTAGCACCTAGCATATACTTACAAACTACTGCATGTAATCCGTGAAACATATATACATGGCATATAGCAAACTGATCAAATGGAAATGTCCCTCCATATCACTGTTGCAGTATTCTTTACAAAATGGGATCCCCTGCTAAAGGTAGCCCAATGACCGACCAGTATACCAGTGCCTTTAAGTTGTGTGCATGGTGTAGGGCATAAAGGTGACATCTGGATATACCATCCCCATTTGATGATCTGTGTGAATGCTTGTTTGTCTGCTGGTTACCAAGCTACTTTCTGATAAGTGCCCCATTGGGGTTTTTTTCTTCTTATTTCTTTTTGTGTTGTTTGGCCTGTTCTGTTAAAGCCCACCTGGTCAACTATTTCTGCTTATCTGCCTTTGACTCCCCCTTTGGCTTCTAGATTCAAGGTCAAACTTTTTTTAAAGGAGTCTTTCACATTAGGCCTCCCAGGAAGCTTATTCCTTTTTCCTAGGACATTAATTTTGTTTTGGAAAAAAAATGTATTCAAGCTTCTTTTGAGCCTGTTGCTTCAGTTTCCTTACAATATTATTCTTGGAAACTGTTGTTCTTTGGCCCTTACCTCTGCTAGACGGGTGTCTGAACTTATGGCTGTTTCCTTTTTGTTTTTTCATAAGGACAGGGTTCCTCTTCATACTAATCCTTCTTTTATGCCCAAGGTGGTTAATGAGTTGTCTCTTAATCAGTCTATTCATTTGTCCAATTTTTTTTATCTTCTCCACAGTCTGTTAGGTTTTTCACACCTTGGATTTGCATAGACAACACTGATATTATTTGGGTAAAACTAAAGCCTTTCATAAATCTGAGTAGCTTTTTATTTCCTTTCATCCTAGGTCTTTAGGTTTGGCTGTTTCCAACCGAACTGTTTCCTCTTGGATATCTAAAGCTATTTCCTTTTGTTATTCCTTTCATGGGAAGAGCCTTCCTTCTTATGTTAAGGCTTATTCTACCAGGGCTGTGACTTCTGTTGCTTTTTTCAAGGGTTTGGATACTAATTATATTCTTGAGGCAGCTACTTGAACTTCTGTGCATACTTTTACGAAGCACTATAAGTTGCATGTGGTTTCTAGAGCTGGTTTTGCCAGAGCCATTCTTCATAACGTTTTTGAGGACAGTGCTGGCCCTTCCTCCTCCCAGCTTTCTCCCTGAGCTATTGTATTCTCCCTTTAGTAAAGAATACTGCAACAGTGATATGGAAGGACATAGTACAGTTATGTAAAGTCTTAGCGTAACAGTAGATGCCCTTCTATTCATTGTTGCAATATTCACTCCCTCGTGCCTCCCCCGATCCTTTTCTCCTTATGAATGTACTTATTAGTTCTGAGGATGGGTATGTCCAGACGTCACGTCTATGTCCTATGCCATGTGTGGATAGCATACGCGTGAATATGTCATACCCATTACAACCTGAAGGCTTTGGTATACTGGGTCGGACACCAGGGGTTCTCTATTGTAAAGAATAATACAGCAGTGAAGAGACATCTACTGTAATGGTAAGATTTTACACAACCATACTTTTCTCCTATGGAGTTTCCTCAGTCCTCCAACCAAAACACTTTCATTAAGCATACAGACTATACCACCACTAAAAGATTTTTTTTCAGTATATAACCAAATCTGCCTAGAAAGGCAGTGGATTCCATTCCCTGATTCTTTGCCTGTTAAGGAAGATCACTGTAAAAAAAGAGCATCTGTGTAGAGATTTCATACTAAATCCACCTGGGCTCAATGAGCAATTATGAACAGCCAATCAATTCAAGTTGCTTTTTTTCATTTTGTGATAAATATGGCTCTGTTTGAAATCTTTCTTTATACTGAGGAAGGCATTGTCATTACTGCTGAAACCGGTCTGTTTTTTTGCCATTACATGGGTTAAACTATTGTCTCTTAACCACATTGTGCTGGCTCCCTTTTTTTGGACTGACATTATGCCTTTTTGAGCCGTGCACTTGCCATACCTGCAGGGGTCACATTTGGGTTGTATCTGTATTGATTTCCCTGCTGTTGGTGTGTGGTGGTGTGAGGTGTAGGTTGTGTTACTTCAGAGCACACGCATAACTAACTAAGCAACTACTTCCTGGCATCACCCTTGTCGTTTTTATAGTTTTTTTGTTGCATTAGCTTTTTTCGTTGACTAACCCCAGTGGAGTATGAGTGTGCTGCTTTGGGTGTGACTTAAATACTTTATACTCCTTTCTCATCTTCTGCTCTGGGCCCGATCAACCAACTATGTATTTTTCTATCCTTTGATTGGGGCCCTATATACGGCCAGTTGCTTCAACTCGAACATTTGGTGTACAAATATTTCAGGGGAGTTCAAAATGTGGTCGTGACCATTGCTTCATGAGTGGTTTATTGTCATCCTTTTGAGCACCACACTAATGGCACACAGAATTACCGAAAGCTGCTCTCTTTACGAACTGTTTTTCTTCAGGGTTGGCTGTTATTGAGGTGTATACCAACATCATTTATTAACATTATTGAACTATATTGAAGGGATCATGTTTTGGGTGTCACATTTGTGTTTCGGGACTTGTGACTACAAACAGGGCCAAGTCATGGTGCATTTACACTTATGAGATTGTTGCTTGGGTCCGGAACGGGAAAAGGAGCTCAATTGCTGAAAGCCAGATCGTTAACATTTATATCAGAACAATCTTCAAGTTTAGTCAGGCCCATTCACTAACGAATAGTTTATTATTTTTCCTGAGCACAATAAGGAAGACTACACAAATTACTGAGGGCAGCCATCTTGATGGTTTGCTCAAACCATGGTGGGCATTTTTTGATGTATGTACTTAACTGTGTTTTGTTATTGGGATCACCACTGAAGCACTCCTGGTGTAGTCATGCAGCTGGGACTTTGGTACCTATCAAAACCACAGGTTGTTTGTGGTTTTTTGTTCTTTTTTTACTTATGGTTCTGCTTGAATATTGTGAACTTCATAAATATATATGGATAACATGGACACATGTTTTCCGCTTGTTCTGTCCTTCTAATATATATTTGGGGACCATGTTTTACAGCTGGTGTTTTGGATTTCACAAACTAATCAGTCATTTTTTCCTGTATATACAACTGACAACGGAAGGGATACAGGATTGTATTATTGTTACATTGGTTCATTCAGGCACTGTTTATATAAGGCTAAGGAATATGTTTTTTTCTTGATTTTGACTTATTTCATATATAATTAACAACAATATTGTTATCAGTAGAATAACATTTTTGATACCAACAGTGGCCTAGGGGATTTAACAAACTGGCCGATTTGATTAAGAGCTACCCAAAACGGGTTAGCCCTAATACAGACCGTTTCATAGGTCGCACATTTGTGTATGGACTTTATTTTCAGCTTGGAGTTTACCTTAGGGACATTGCTCACTGTCAATTATTTCTAGGTACATTTCGTGAAAGTGGTTCTTTGCTGTGGCTATTACTAGATTTCTGTGATTATATCCATTTTTAATATTATAATAGCGATTGACTTGGCCCCATCTGAGTTGGGATACTCATTTTTCATCCATTTTGAATGGGGTCTTTTATTGGACATTACAACAGTATTATATTTGACCAGTTAGATAATTGTGGTATATGTTTTTGATGATACCATATACCAATTTCACTCAATTTTTGCTGTCTTGAACCTCGGGAAATAACTATATACAGGTTTACACATGTACCTTTTTGAATACCAAATACTTTAAGTCCTACATACAGAGGATGGGCAGGATTTACTGTTGATACTGGTTGAGTACTTGATTTAATCAATATTTTATTACTGTTTGGGTTTAGTGGACGTGATTTGTGTTATAAGACTTTTATTTTATACACCTCCAAGTACAGATCCACCACTGTGCACACACGAGGGGAGTTCTTTACTGTTATGTTGTTCTCAACCAACTATTTGTGGTTTGGCTGTATTATTTTTGCTGTGGCTGATTTTGTCCTCTGTTGTACATGGAAGTTACTAATACAGGATGTTTGTTGTAGTTTATGTGCATGAATCCACCTATTTGAATACTACGGAGATACGTAGCACTACTTATTAATGGATATAGACTTATAATTGATTTTGGTACCTGATATCAGGTCATTATCAAGTAGTGGCTATTATTGTATTCTGTGAAGTAACTGATTATTGCTTGGATTTTCAGAGGCACGTAGCACCACTATATCTAGTTTTGTATAAACAGGACAAACCTTTGTCAAGTTGTTTATAACAATTTTCTCTATGTATAATCTTGGATGTGGTAGCTGTTGTCCTTTGTAGTTATATTTTGACTTCTGATGTACACTTGCACTGGACACAACACAGCGTTAATATTGCTGATTTGCAGCTTTTTTGGCTTAAAGTTGATCCTCTCCGTGTGTGGTTTAGTCGTGGGTCTGATTTAACGGTGATTAGTCTAACTAGATGTCTTATTTTATGAGCTAATATATTTGTTATTATTTGATTAGGTCTTATACACATTTACTGCCCTAATTCCATCTTATACAGTATACCTTACCCCTGATTTTGCACACACAGTCTTTATATTATTATTATTTATCCAGGATGGAGTTAAGCCGACTTTTAAGGGGGTTGTCCTCTGATCGTGATGACATTGGAATCTTTTAGTTAGGAACACCAGACAATTTGCTTGAGGGGTCTAATAATAATCCACCTATGCCCAACTGTAATGAGGTGTTCTCCAGATTATCTAGAAGTATGAAGTCCCTTAGGACCAATGTTTGGCACCTCCAGTTATTCAAGGCTTATCTAGCCAAAAATATTTGTCCCATAGGCCTTCAGGTCCGGATTCAGCTTTTGGTGCCTATGGTGGATCAGGAATTAGACCAGCAATGGTCTTCTGTGCAACAACAGGCCTCTATGGGCTTCATAGAAGCTTTGGCCTCCTATTGTAATCGATGTATTGACCAGGGTGTGCTTGAAGTAACAAAGTTATGTGAGGACACCAAATTATGTGAGGGACAAGCAAGTTACCAGACTTCCCTTCAACAACTAAGTCAAGAGCTACTGACATTAGAGAAACAACTGAGGGAAAGAAAGATACACAAGTTGAACAGGGACCAGGCAGATTATGATTGGGGGGAGACCCTTTGGACCACAGAAAAATATTACATTTACCAATGGTGGGACCAAACCAAACAAAAAGAAGTGACCTAGGTCTATTTTATGGAAAACAACTACATCTTTTGGGGGGACATCAGGGTAAGAGTCTTCTTCTATGACAGACTCTGAAGCAGCACATTCTGTGACTTCACCTACACCCAAACGCAGCCACACAAACATCCCTTTAGTGGCAACAAACACAGGGCAGGGAGCAAACATCGTAGACATTCCAAATGTAGAGACATTACTACAATTAATGAGCAACAAATAAGTGAATGTCAGAATGTTTTGAACATTTCTTCATATTCTCTTACACCTAATTGTTGAATAAAGGTCTCAATTTTGTCCATGCATTTTTTGTGGATGAAGATGTTTTTGCTGCTGATATTAATGCATTTTGTCATACCTTAAATTTAAAATTATTTTTGGACAACATGATAATGTCTCAGCTGATAAATCTTTCCATTTTCAGAAATCCAACTTTATGCCACCCACACAGCCAGTAGTTCAATCATTTATGAATCAAGTACGCAAAGATCTACATTTATATTATCGGGACATGAGACCTGCATCACATAATCTCTCAGAGGATCAACAACTAGCTCTACAGGAATTAAAGTCTAACAAGAATATTGTCATTCTGCCAGCTGACTAAGGGGGTGCTACTGTTGTAATGGATTGGGAGAAATATGATATTGAAGTTCTTAGACAGTTGAACAATAGACGATATTATATGCCCATGCCATTGGATCCTATGAGTACATTTAAACAACAGATTGATACTTTTATCAATCTGGCTGTGGAGGAGGGGATCATATCTGAGACTTCTTCCAAACATCTAATGGTATCTGATCCCCAGAGACAGTATCTTTATGGCTGTGGAGGAGGGGATCATATCTGAGACTTCTTCCAAACATCTAATGGTATCTGATCCCCAGAGACAGTATCTTTATTTATTACCCAAAGTCCACAAATCCATTTCTGATCCCCCTGGTAGACCCACTGTTTCTGGTCGTGGCTCCCTCACTGAACCACTGTCTGTATATCTAACACAATACCTTCGCCCATTACTTAAACATGTCAGAGCCCGTATCCAGGATACAATGGAGTTTCTCCAAATCATAGCTGACAGCCAGATTGACCCAGGATGGTCTTTATGTACATTAGACGTGTCAGCCCTGTACACTAACATACCTCACTATGCTGGGCTTCAAGCCATTGAACATTGGTTGACTGTTTCCAAACTGTACCCACCGGGTTTTTAACACTTTTCTTATTGGGTTAACAGAACATGTACTAACTAAAACCCCCTTTTATGCCGATTTATTTATGGCATACATAGAGGAACAACTAATCTATGATCCACTCCACAATTTGTACCTGACTGAAATGGACATCTGGCAACGTTATTTGGACGACTGTTGGTTAGTTTGGAAAGCTGATTTTGCTTATCTACAGCAGTTTATGGACTATATTAATAGTAATAAATGGGGTATCCAGTTTGTGTAACCATGATCTGAATCAAATCACTTTCTTAGATGTTTTGGTAACAAGGAATACTGATGATACTCTAGATACCCAGGTATTCTGCAAATACCCTCAATATAACTCATTGTTACATGCTTCCAGTCATCATCCACCCCATATTATACGTAATATCCCAAAGTCACAGTTCCTTAGAATTAAGCGCATTTGTTCTGATCCCAACAAATATGAACATTTCAGGCAGGACATGGTTAAAAGATTTAGAACCTGGGGGTACCAGTCCTGTACGGTCACCATGGCTTGTTGGGAGGTTTCATCATTCGATAGGATTGAACTTAGGTTCATAGATTAGTACTAAGCTAACTGCCCTTGCGAGCCATTTTAAGCTTAGCCAATTATCCCTTGTGAGACTCAAACCCTGCACCTTGTGTTTGTAAGGCAAACACCTTAACCATTAGGCCACTTTGCATGAAGAGCATATAAGGATAAGAACACCCAGGATTCACCACCCATTAGGTTGATAACATATGGACGGAACACCCATGTACTTTCTCATGTAGTCCAGCAAAATTGGAATATTTTTATGTCAGATGACAGACTGACCAATATGCTCCCAGAAAGATGTCTTTTTGGATGTAGAAGGGGCAAAAGCTTAGGGTCCCATTTCAATCATTATAAACATGGGACATCTAATTCTAACATATTACATCTGTCTAGTTAACAGGGGGGACTTATTTTTGGCTGTTTCCCATGTGAACATTGTGTTCACTGTGCAAGAATGGAAAAAAAAAACCTAAATTTAGTAGCCGGAATACTGGTAGGGTTTTTGACATTAGATTTTTCGCAAACTGTTCCAGTGAATGGGTAATTTATCTAGCAACCTGCTCGTGTCTAGCATTCTGTGTTGGTCAGACGTCCAGACCAGTTAAATATCGTATTGGCGAACATTTGAGTGACATTAAACATAAAAGAATCAGTAATGCTCTTTGTAGACATGTATTAACACATTCCACTGCAACTTTTAGATTTACAGGCATTGATATTATACAGGGTGATAAAGGAAATAAGATTGGCTGGCATACTATATTGAATTAGAAAGAAAAAATATGGATAATCAGGCTAGGTGGTTTGTTTCCACCTGGGCTTGCTGAGTAATTATGAACAGCCAATCAATTTGATTTGCTTTTTTCATTTTGTAATAAATATGGCTGTATTTGAAATCTTTATTTACACTGAGGAAGGCATTGTCATTACTGCTGAAACCAGTCTGTTTTTTTGCCATTACATGGATTAAGCTATTGTCTCTTAACCACATTGTGCTGGCTCCCTTTTTTGGACTGACATTATGCCTTTTTGAGCCATTCACTTGCCATACCTGCAGGGGTCACATTTTGATTAAATCCACCTCCTTACACATACACATTTCACCAGACAGCAAATGTGATGTATTAAGTGGATTCTGAAGAGCATTTATGCTTCTTCAAATCTGGCGTTGAGTACCTTAAGCTACCTAATGTGTGGTTCAGTAACGTGTGTAACAGTTGCAGCTCTTTCCTGATTCAGTTACAGAATATGTTAAATTTAGTATCTGTAACTGACAAAAACTTGGTACCTGTTATGGTAAAAATTGAATTTAATATACCAGAATGCAGTTATGATGCAGT
The DNA here is from genome assembly GCF_019279795.1 of Protopterus annectens. Taxonomy (NCBI): domain Eukaryota; kingdom Metazoa; phylum Chordata; order Ceratodontiformes; family Protopteridae; genus Protopterus; species Protopterus annectens. The sequence continues at coordinate 1,475,740,574 of NC_056732.1, forward strand.
AAATGCATCACTGAAGTCGTATGTTAATGGTTGATTGTAAGACACCATGAATAGGTACTTTCAGCGTTTTACTTTGAGGATTAGGAATTTAATATTTGGAGGAGGATTTGGTGTAATGGTTAAGGTCTTCACCTTGTAGACACAGTGCAGATTTGATTCTGGCCACAGGTTATTAGCTAGGCTTAAAATGACCCTTCAGGGCAGTTAACTTATTTATTTTATTTATTTATTTGAAGTTTGTTTGCCAGGATAATCCATTGGGCCGAGTGAGCCCATTTTCAATGGAGTCCTGGGGAGAAAAGCTCCATAGATACAATGTCAACATATACAACTAAGATTAAAGTAAAATATAGTGGGATAAACATAACATAAACAGTTTGTTAAAGTATCAGAGTAGTACATATAAGCACAAGATAATGTTAATGCAACAGGAAAAAACAACTGAAGAGCATATGCAACAATAAGCATAAGTTTACAATTTTTAGTTTTTATATTCACTAGCAAATGGAAAGAGAAAGTATAGGTAAGATTTTGGTTAGTAGGTGTGCACAGAGAATATTTACATAAGTGGTTAACTACAGTATGAATGTTCCTAGGAAGGGAAGAGTTGTAGATTTAGGGGTGAGTATTAGCTGGAGGGATTATGCAGGATGGGTGCAGGAGCATTCCCAGAGAGAAGATAGATGTGAATGGAGGAGAGCTTTAAAGACTGGAAGGCTGCTGGTATTACGGATGTGTGATGGGAGGGAGTTCCAGAGGCGGGCCAGGAAAAGGAAAGTAGGAGTTTGCCTGCTGGACAGGCAGGTTTGTGGAGTTCAACTAGGTTTTGAGTGCTGGTTCTAAGGGGTCTGTTAGGATGGTGCATGGTGAAGGCTGAGGAGAGTGAGGGGCAGAGTGAGGGCTTGAAAATGAGCTTATGAGCATGAGTTGAGTGTAGGTAAGGAAGTTAGGGAGTTCTAGCCAATTTAGTTTGTGGAGGGCAGTACAGTGATGGGAGGAGGATCTGTGGCCAGAGGTGAATTTGGCGATTTTGTTGTAGCAGGAAGAGAGTTTTGTTTTAATAGAGGATTTAAGGTTGGTTAGGAGTGGGGCACCATAAAGGAGAGGGGATGAGGTATGTGGTAGATAGGAGGGATCTAGTAGATGGGGAGAGGAAGCGGATATGCCGGTAGAACATGCCTAGTTTCTGATGTGTTTTTTTAATGTTTGTATGTATATGGGAATCACATGTGAGCTGATTATCAATGAGAGCTCCTAGCAGTTTAGCACTGGAAACAATTTCTAGGGATGTGTTATTTTGACTGGTTATGAGGAAAGAGTTTGTCAATAGTTATGCTTTTTGATGGGGTGAATAACATGAGTTTGGTTTTTGATGGATTGAGAGCGTATTGTCATGCATCCATTTTTCAGTGGTTGAGAAGGCATCTTGAGTTAGTTTTTTAAGGAAGGGAATGGAGTTTGCAGCGCAGATAATAGTTGAATCGTCTGCATACTGGACTATTGTAGCAGTTGGGATATTGTGGTGGAAGTCATTAATGAAGATGTTGAACAATAATGGACCTAATATGGAGCCTTGGGGTACATCAGTGACATTGTTGAGGTAAGAGAAGGTAGATTTCTTCCATTTGGCAGATTGCTGCCTATTGGAAAGGTAACTAGAAAACCAGTTGATGCAAGAGGGGGAAAGATGTAGGTTAGAGAGTTTGTTGAGTAGCAGGGAATGGGAGATGGTGTCGAAGGCCTTAGAAAGGTCTAGGAGGAGAGTGGAGACAATATAGTTGGTCTCTAGCTTTATTTACAGTTTCGAGGAAGGAGAGAAGAGCAGTAGTAGTGCTGTGACCAGGTCTAAATCCATGTTGTGTTGGGGTTAATAGGTGATTGTTGGTGAGTTAAGGTAGTAGTTGTATGTGAATACATTTTTCTAGTAGTTTAGAGATGGAGGATAAAATGGCAATAGGTCTAAAATTGGAGATGGTGTTGTTGTTACCTCCCTTATGGAGGGGAATAATGTAAGCTTTTTACCAAATTTGGGGTACATAACTTTCTTGGATTGACCAATTTATAAGTATACAAATGGGGAAGGCAATGGCTTCAGTAGCTATCTTTAGGAAGAAGGAAGAGATGTTATCGGGAGCGTTAGAGCAAGGTTTTAATTTAAGAAGCAGTTTTTTATAGTACATATGGGTTTGGGGGAGAAGAGAGGGAGGTTGGAAGTCGAGGAGCCTAGATAGGAAGGGGGAGTTGGAGTTGTAGCTGGGGGAGTAGAGTTATTAGTAAATGATGATGTTAATTTAGTTGTGGAATCAATAAAGAAGCTATTAAATTGGAAGGCGAGGTCGGTATCAGAAATATTTTGATCAGGTTGTGAATTTTCCTTTTTGCCGGGGTTGAAGGAGGAGATACTATTCCAGAACATTTTTGGGTTAGACTTATGATTATTTTGGAGGGTGATATAGTAGGATTTGTGGTCAGAATTGATTTTTTTAACTCTGTTGCGGAGTATTTTGTATTCGTTTAGGGAGGCTAGGGTTTTGTATTTGTAGTAGTTTTTCAAGGCTTTATTACGAAGGTGCATGACAGCTAAGGTGTCTTTTGTTAACCATGGGATAGTTTTGCTCTTGATTCTTTTTGTTCTAAGGGGGGCTAAGGTGTCGAGAAGGTTTAGAAATGATGTATTAAAATAGGTGACAGCTTCATCTAGGGGTAATGTATATAGGGAACTCCAGTTGAATTGTTTAAGTCAGAGAAAGGTGTCTTGGTTGAAGTTCTTCAAGGAGCGCACAGATATGGTGGTGTGTGATAGCTGTAGAGAGGGAGAGTGACGTCGAGCAAAGGTAGGAAAGTGGTCACTGAGAGGGTCAGGGAGTGTACCACTACTTGAGATAAGGTGTGGGTGTGATACTAGAATCCAGTCTAGGGTGCTACCACAGGAATGGTCCTTAGATGGTCTGGTTATGGACTGAATTAATTGGTGAAAGTTGTAAAGGTTTATATTTTGGGGATTTGTTGGGCATTGGACAGAGGACCAGTTAATGTTAACGCCACCTAGGATGACAGTTTCATTAGTGATGTTGGTGGAGAGCCAAGAGAGAATATCCTCAAGAATTGGTATGTTATCACCAGGAGGGATATAAAGGGAGGCTAAGCATATTGTTTTATGCTTGTTCAGATGGAGTAGGGCTAGAAGTAGTTCGGCATTGGCAAATTGGGGAACTGGTTTAGTATAAGAAGTAAAAGAAAGGAGGCATAGAGTAGAGCTACACCACCACCTTTTTTGTGAGCTCTGTCTTTCCTGATGATATTATAGTTGGGGGGAGTTATTTCTGAATCTTTTATGGAGGGTCTTAGCCATGTTTCGGATATTGACAGTATGTCAGGGTTGTTAAGGAGAAGCCAGGCATGGAGGTTTGGGATTTTGTTACATATACTTTGAGCATTTAATGCTGAGAAGGTGAGGGTTTTGTGGAGGAAGGTGTGTTTGTTGAGGAGTTGATGGGAGAGGGACCAGGGTTAGGGTGTATGTCACCTGACAGTAGGGTGGTGATGACTTGGTGAAGATGAAAAGAAAGGTAATTAGAGAGTTTAGTATATAGTTTTAGGGTTGTATGTTTTGTTAGAGTAGTGCAAGTCAGACTAGGGTTGATATGTTTGTAGGTGGATAGAAGTTTGAAGGGGAAGAGTAGGGAGGGATTGCAGAAGTATAGGTGAGGGCTTATGGGGGTGGGGGAGTGTATATGTTCCAGGATTGAGCTAGTTATGTGATAGTGAGGGGAGTGAGTATTGTGGAAGGGTTTGGTGATGTAGGTAAGATAGGATAAGCTTAGTAGTAGTAGTAGATGGGTAATAGGTGAGGAAGGTTTGGTTAGCATTGCTGTTGGTTTTAGTGTTGGAGATGAGGAGAGTAATTAGTGTGAATTGGAGATGAGGAGAGTAATTAGTGTGAAATGGAGTATAGTTTGTGTGGGAGTGGTTAGGCTAGGTGATTTATGGGTGGGTTGGGGGTGGAGACAGGAAGTGAGGGGTGGGAAAGAAAGAGTTAGGTGGAGTGGGTGTGGTTAGAGGAGGTATAAATGAAGAGGTAGTGGGGGCGGGTGGGAATTGGGGGCAGGGTAGGGGAGCGGAGTGAGCCCGCAGGGCGAACGGAGCGGGAAGAACCAGGAGATGAGGACCAGGATGAGACTATGGAAAACAATCAGTAAGGATAAGAAAAAGAGACACGAGGTAAGAAACTTTAGGTAAGTAGTCACTAGGGTTAGGGACAGGGTGGTGAGTCAAGGGTGGAAGGAAATATAGGAGGCTCTAGGTGCAGAGATTGTATTTGCTAGTCTTAAGTTTAGCTTTTATTTATAAGGTTGGAGCTTATCAGATTGAAGAGAAAGGTAGTTCATGGAGGAGTTCTGCCATCTGCTGACCAAATGGGTAATTACAGATAGGGCAGCACTAGGAGGGGAAGTAAGGGAAGGAGTCTGTGGGCCAAGAGAGGATTGGGTCAGTGCTGGGCTGCTGGCTAGTGCACGCTGTGTCACACTATAACAACAACCAAAGGGACAAATGGCTATGCATTTAGGTACATACACTGTTTAGTATATGGTTCTTGCAGGGAGGTAGGACAGTTGCCCGAAGTACCACACGATCCCAGAGGAGGTTCTTACTGGTAGGGAACCTAGGAACAATGTTGGTCTGATAATCTGTTTGGGGTAACTTGTACGTGATTGATAGCAAGCCACGCACGGAGCCAGCAACCGAAGCACGACCTGGTCAGGAAGGGGCCAGAGGAAGATTTAAGTATTCACTTAGTATTCACATATGAACTATGATAATAGATGGCCAGGTAAATGACCTGTCTTTTATCTGGTCGGTGTTCTGAGGACATTCTTGATGAGTTACAGACATAAGGGAAAACTGTGTTTTTTGAAATTCTGGGGAATGTAAGTGCAGTTTTCTAAAAAATGAAATGGGAGATAAATGCCAGCTACAAGGTTGTGGTATAGTATTCCCCCTATCCTGAGGCACAGTGATGTGCAAGTAGCAGGGTTATGGGGGTGAAGCCCCCTCACATACATACACACATGGGGGGATAGGGGATTTCATTGTGAAAAAATCTTTCGTCGAATAACAGTGACTTTTCAGATTTACTATGTTTCCTTTGTACTCATTTAAGTAACTAAATTTATGAATGTATTTGTTTTGTGAGAGCTTCCAGTTACAGGCATTTTACTTGTGAAAGGGAACCAGACAGTGATGGGCATGGGTGCTTCTTACCCTGATTTTCATCAAATTCCCAAATATCTTAGAAATACTTCTTTTGAAACAGCAACCCACCAGTCAAAGAAGAGTCAGAGAATTCAATACACAGTTCCCAAAAGTAATATCAGAATATCCCATATGATAACCATCAACTACAAGCAAGCTTCTTTTCTCCCACTGGAAGAACATTATTTAAGTACAAGTAACTTCTTCCATATAGCACTGGGAAACTCTTTTTGTTCAAATAGGTGGGTTTTGCAGATCATTTTGAAAAGGTATGTGAAGCAATTTGGTCAGAGGACCAGTACTGGATTAATTTCCTTAGGCAAAGCCTCAGCATCTGCAAATAGCTTTGTTTATAGCCTTAAAGTTTTCTAAGTGTTTGTCATTCTGGTGTGTGTCACAGTAGAGCTTTACCTCAGGCATGCATCCTTCTAGTAACAAATGCAAGGATACCCAAGAGAAGAGTTCAGTGAATATAGAAAACCTTTTTAAATCAGGCTGCAGATTCCTTTGCAACATATGATTCCAGTTCTGCCTTCTTTGCTAAATAATTACACTTAGTATCAACCAGTGCACCTTAACTAAGACATTTACTATTCAGCATTTTGTTCTAATGCTGCTTGGTGATGTGTCTGCTTTTGCTTGTTGAACCCATCTTCTTTCCGTATGTATGCGGAGTACTAGATCTCTTCGTATCAATCAGAGTTTCAACATGTAAGAATTTAGCAAACCAGTGACTCCAGCTTTCAAACCTCTCTAGGCCAGTGTAATTACAAATAAGCACAGACAATAAATGGTGATTTGGTAATTCTGCAAGATGAAAAGAATGTATGCATGCTTTTTTTTTTGGCAGTGAAGTAAAGGTCATGTGTTAATGGGCACTGAATCGGAACTTACAAGCAATTTATGTCCCACATAGATGTGACAGTTTACAGACTTCCTAAGCAAATGCATCTGTACTGCAATTGAATAGAACGTGGAACAGGAACTAGTCCAGCATAACACTCAGCTTTTGGGAATCCACATATGCGCTGTTCTCGACAGCGGAGCACAGCTTCCTCTTTACAGCCTCTTCCAGTGGCTTGGAACATGGAGTGCTTCTACATTTATTAGACTTTTATCCTGTTCCCTTTCCTTAATTTCATTTAGAATAGGACTTCTTAATGCAAGCAAAGCAGGACACAGAAAACCGTTTTCAATTGGAGTGTAGAGAAACAGTGGATCTAGTAGAATGGAGTGACACTCTGTAAGTCGTAGGAATAAGGCTGCAAGCATTAGGATCACTTGGCAGTCCAAAAATTCCCGGGTTGCTGAGTACCTCCCCATCATAGATCTTCATTGCTACATGTGGAGCTAAGATCATCTTTAGATGTCCCAGGATCATCTTTTTAAATCCATATTTTAAAGGTGTAATGAGGGATGGTCTTTGTAGTCAATGTTGCACTACTGATTCTTGGGACTTCTGCTATGCAGAAGCCCATGACTGGCCCAATATCCAGAGTCTTTGCATCGTCCCTAGCCATCAAAGCCCAACATCTGTTAAAGATAGCACAGGAATTCATGGGTTTCATGAAATACAGGGAACACTGTATGGCTTCTACCCCTGAAGCCTCCCTCTGTAAAAGGAACAGAGGTGTGGCTTTTCAGGAAGAATCCAATTCCTCAGACTCAGAAGATAATGAGGAGTTGTCCTACTCTGAGCACCTGTCACCCCAGCCTTACCCTGACTCAGACTCAGATGATACCATGTCTTCTGTCAGTTCCCCAGAGGACCTTTCTTTCTGGGGTACCCTTTATAGGATGATCAAATGAAAAAGTAATCAATTCTCACAAGCTTAGACCCATTATAGAGAATTGATGTTTCCCTTCACCCAGGCCATTAGGCATCCCTCTTGTACATATGGTGCTTCAAGACCTGTTTGAACACATTTCTTTGCATCCTGATTCTCTTCCACCTGCTCCCAGGATGTCTGAGAGGTTTTACAAGGTGCTTGACTCACACAAGCACCTCTACAAGAATCTTAAAGCTGAGCCCACAGTAGTTTATACTGAATCCACAAAAGGTGTACCTAAGGGGCCAACTAGACATCCCTACCCAATGACAGGGAAAGTAGACTATTAGACGTATTTGGAAAAAAAGCTTATACCTCTGTATACCTCTGCTACATTTCAGTGAGAGCACAACATTGCCAGTTTTATATGTTAAAGTACCTTAAATCATTAGACTAAATTCTGTTTAAGGCAGATACTTCTGCTGGTAAAACCTTGTCAAAGGAGATTCAAGAGATAGCAAGAGAATCCTTAAAAGTTTCCAGACACTCATGAAACCTGAGGGAATCTTATATATTACTTACACCGTGGTGTAATAGAAATTACCCTTCCAAACCTGGTCTTCTCCCCTAAACAGAATAAGGGGCAGCTTCCCCATGCTAAGAGACCCAGACAGTCTATAAGGTGGCAGCCAGAGCAAACACAGAGACCAGGAAACATTAAAGAGCCCACCCAGCACAGAGACCAGCTGTGGCTGTCCTCAACCCAAGGCCCTACTACCCCTCCTTGTCCTCCCCACCAACTCTTTGGCTGGAAGACTGTCCTCTTTCCTACATCAGTGGAAGATCATAACCAAGGACCAGTAAGTCCTCGTCATCATAGAAGGTGTTACTACATCCAGTTTAGAGAAATCCCACCCTTCCTGTACATCCCAAGTCCACCAAAAGAGCAGGAGAGTTTCTTACGACCCGTCTTCTAGAAACTACTCCAACAAGGATCCATGTAGCCATTTTCTCCAGGTAAGGATCTTTCTTGTTCCAAGAAATGAAGGCACCTGGAGGCTAGTCTTGGACTTCTCAAAGCTAAAAAAATATACTCAGGAGGCAGTCACTGGAAATAAACTCCGACTTTTAATGGTGCTTCTGGTACCTCTGCAAACAGCCTTCAAGGAATAACATAAGCCACCAGCCCATTCCCATTTTATGTCAAAATGCTCCAATTAAACAATCATCTCTTCATCCAATAGTCTACTACAAGAACCAAGGCCAGTAGCATGAACCCAGCACATCTTATGGAAGCATTGCCTATGGGTGAATTTAAAAAGATTTATGAGAATACTTCTGATAAGAATTTGGTGGAAGAAGAGTTCATAAAGGTGGAATGGAAATTGTTACAAAGGGGTTATGCTAGTGTTAGTTTGAAAAAGCTAAGGATAGTGTGTTAAATGTCGGGGGAGAAGCTCTGGTAGGAGACATAAAATGGTTCTAAACAGCAACATTCAGATCAGGAAACTGACAGGCAAGATAAAGTATTGTTTTTTGTTACCAGATTTTCCCCATTTTGTGATATTTTGAGGAGGTCAGTGAAAGATTTGTGGCCAGTGGTATGTGAAGATGAGCAACCAAAGCATTTGTTCTCTTCACATGTTACATTTTCTTATCAGAGGTATTTAAATTTAAGGGATTTGTTAGGTTTCAAGAAGGTTTCTTTCCAGGGGGCTAATATGGGTTCCTTTCCTTGTGGAAGATGTAAAGTACGTTCTAGGATTAAGAACATTTTAGGTAGAAAAATTAATGGTAAAATATTTTGTTCCATGGGAAGGTTTTCATTTGTTTCTTGTGGCGTGGTTTATACTGTAGGGTGGGGGTGTACTCCTATCAGGTGGTATGTTGAACAGACAAAACGTATGGTAAAAGTTAGAATTCTTGAACATCTGGGACATATTAGAAATAAGGATTTGGATCTGGGACATATTAGAAATAAGGATTTGGATAGCCCAGTAGCTGAACACTTTATTAATGCACATGGGGGTTCTGATGTTAGTTTCTTCTTTAGTGTATTGACCACACCTTTTCTTGCTAGGCGTGGGGATTTTTTAGCCAGTTTGTTAAAAAAGCTGGTTTATTCTAAATTATAATACTTAAAACCTGAAGGTATAAATCTGGATGTGAATTTAAATGTAAGTTATAATATTGTATATATGATGTTTTGTAACTTATTGTATATGGAAAAATATTTTACCCTTTTTAAAGGTATGTTTGCTTAAGCAGGTTCTTGTAGTAGATTATTGGGTGGTTAGGTTATTGTTTAAATGGAACAGTTTGATATAAAATGGGAATGGCTGGTGGGCTTATGTTATTCCTTGAAAGCTGTTTGCCGAAGTACCAGAAGCACCATTAAAAGTTGTTTGTTTCTAGTGACTGCCTCCTGAGTTAATTTTTTTTTTATATTTCGTGTTGTGTTCAGATTTGACCTCTCAAAGCTAAGCAAGTTACTCTATGTACCAAAATTCAGAATGCTTACTGCACAACAATTATTTACCGTGGTCTTCCAAGATGCTCATATGGCTGTTCTAGACCTAAAGGATGCTTACCTCCATGTTCCTATTGCAGACAGTCACAGGAAATAACTGTTTGTGGCAGCAGGCTTGTATTACCAGTTCTGTGCTTTACTGTTTGGTCCATGTACTGCTCCCAGAGTCTTCATCAAATGCTTAAATTCTCTGATAGCACATTGCAGAACCATGAGGGGTTCATATTTACTCTTACTTGGAAACGCCCTGCAAATCACCACAGACTGCTTTCAAAAGACAGGTCTCTCATTAAATCTTTGCAAGTCACAAACTCTTCTTCAAAGAAAGATTATTTTTCTGGAGGCTGTCAGAGATTCTGCACAACAGAAAGTTTCCTTCCACAGGACAAGATATTTTTACCTGACCAACTTGATGCAAAACAATTTCAGCAAGGGAATTTCTAAGGATCCTGGGTTACATGACATACTGCATTCTTATGATTCCCCTTACAAGGTTACATATGAGAACTTGGGAACAACATTCTCAACCCCTGGAAACTCTCTTGCCTTTACTTACTGCTTAAAAAAGTAACTGCTGTGGTGGAAAAACACCATTTTGCAGAATCCAGGGGCAAATTTCTCCCTGCCAGAAGCAGACAAGACAATCCCACAGACAGTTCAGACATAGCCTGGGGTGCTCACCAGGCTCCATGAAGGTGCTGGGCATCTTGACACCACAGCAGAGGAAACTGCATATAAACCAAAAGGAACTGTTGGTTTACCTGACCATAAGTGCCTCTCAACAGAATGCAACTCCAGGGACCTTGAGTATTTGGACAGACAACAACACAGTGATGTTGTTGTTGTCTTTGGGATTTTCCCGGTTAGGGGTCACCACAGCAGAACTCCGGTCCGCTAATGATTGGCAGTAGATTTTTATGGTGCCGAGTTGCCAGCTCGACTCCCAACCTTTAATGAAGGCAAGCCCATTCACGCATGTCTTTCGGAACACCACTTGACCCACGGGGAGGACATGCAGACTCCACATAGAAGGCACTCCCCGCACACTAGTTGAGAATCGAACGGGAGAACCTCTTGCTGTGAGGCAACAACGCTACCGCTGCATCACCGTGGTGATGTGGTACTTAAAAAAGCAAGGGGACACCCTTTCTTATCCTTTGTGCAGTCTCACAGTGAGGAAATGGATGCCAGCACAAGACCTAAAACTGATTCTTACAGCATCCCTACAGTCTGGGCCAGAACAGTACCATGACAAATTCTTTAAGCAGGGATCTTTTAGACCCCAACAAATAGATGCTGAAGATGGAGGTTTTCCTGGACTTAACCTTACAGTGGGGAATCCTCTCATTAGACTTGTTTGCTTCCCACCAAAACAGTCTAACTCGGAACCCGATAGACAGGAACTTGGAAAATAGACACACTGTCATTCAGATGGACCTACATGTTCCTCTATGCCTTTCCACCTTTACTTATGATCCCCGTGGTCCTGATAAGTAACCTTGGGCAGACCCTGCATGATTCTTATTGCCTTCTTCTGGCTGAGGCAGCACTGGTTCCCCATCCTTCTGTTCCTCAGCGAAGGGAAATTCCACACTGTCCTACAAAGGTAGACCTCCTTCAAGGGATCAGTATTCCATCCACACCTGACCACAGACTGGGTTTTGACATCAAAAACTGTCAGTTATTCCAATGAAGAGCTGTCCATTCTGAAGGAAGAAAGGAAATCCACCATCAAAAAAATCATACCTAGCAAAATAGAAGAGGCTTTCCATTTGGTGTCACAGCAAAAACACCAGCCCTCTTCAGGCAGACAACTGAATTTTGAATATCTTTCAGGCTTGTTTAGGCAGAGCCTTTCTTACTCCCAATATTAATGTACATGCCTCTGCCATTTCAGCTTGCCTACACCATTCTCCCTTTATATACTCGCACCCACACATTAAATTTTTTCTATAAGGGGTTATTCAGTTAAGACCAACCAGAAAGAACCCAGCTCCTACTTAGGATTTAAATTATGTGCTGAAAAACTCAACGTCACCCCCCACCCCCCTAGCCAGCAGCTTTGGCTCCTCTAAAGATGCTCACTTGGAAGACCGCCTTACTTGGAGTGATCACCTCAGCAAGGAGGGTCTCAGAGTTTCAAGCCATCATGTGTAAAGCACCTTTCACTGTCTTTCACAGAGATAAGATAACCCTTATAGCTAATCCATCCTTCATCTCCAATGTGTTATCACAGTTTTCCCTAAAACAGGCTATCTGCCTGCCAGTTGTCTTCCCAAATCCACAGAACAAATCCTTCATTCACTGTATATTCGCAGGCAAATCAAGTACTACTTAGACAGGACAAAGACCGCAATTAAAATGTAGCAATTGCCAGTGGCTGTCGCAGAGGGGAAAGAGGGCAGACCAATCTCCAGACAAACCATATGCAAATGGATAACCATTTGTATTAGGTTCTGTTACACTCACCATGGAAAAGCTGTACGTAGTCATATCAAAGCCCATTCCACCAGGCATGCCATCCACAAAGGAGTTCCTACCCAGACTATCTTAGAAGCTGCCACTTGGAACTCTCTGCACGCTTGTTTTGTTAAAAAAAAATTACTAGCTAGGCATTGCCTACAGGGCTAGAGCAGGCTTTACAACTGCCATACTGCAAAACCTTATTTCCTAGGGACCAACAGATTGCCTGCCACCCAACCGGTAGCTTTGGGAGTCCTCCAAAGAATTTGTACTCCTAGTACAGTTGTGGCCCACTTACCATATTTGTTGATGTTCGAGTAGATTAATGTTGCAGTACAAGCACCCACCCTCAAACACTCTGTCTGCCGATGTTTTCTCTCCCCCTTGCTGGGTGCAAGGGGCAGGGGAGTTTTCTGATAATTCCCATATCACCATCATGCCTTCTCTACCTCCCACGATCTTCCTGTTACACTTTCACATTCAGACAACTGGGGAGGTCTTGCTGTCCTCAAACATCAGACTGCTGTTCACTTCCTAGAAAGACCTGAAGATGGTGCCAACAGACACCCTCCTTATATCCCAGTGTTGGCCATCGGGTATTGGTCAACTAGGGATGATGCAAAGACTTTGGAAATCGGGCTGGTCCCATGCTTCTGCATGGCAGGAAGACTCAAGATTCAGTACTGCAACATTAATTTATTCACACATCTACAGTTATGGTAAGTGTGACACAACTGTACCATTTCTTTGTTTTATCAGTATTTACGAATAACCTATGGTAGACCTCAACTTTCTGCTGCATTATTTATCAGTTTTTAAAAGTTTTACTGTCAAAGTTTATATTCAGTGTTTTGAGCTGCCCTCAGCATTAATGTCTGGTACATTTAGGGCTGCATGATTTTGTTTAGTTTGTCTTGCATTTTCTATTTATACTAATGCTCTTTCCAGTTGTTTAGCTTTGCTGTGTCTAGAACATATAATAGTATTGTTATTGGTGTTGTTTTTAAATTATTTACACTTTGTGTGTACCTTCTCATTGAAGGTGTTTTTATTGCTAATTATTTCCTGTATTTGCATGGCCTTCCTTGTTTAACCACAGAGGATGTATTCTGTAAGAGCTCTTTTGGAGAGAAAATCTCTCCACAGGATAGGTACAAAAAAATATGTAATTAGTCCCATAGCCCCTCTAAGTTTGAAAGTTGAGTACTATTTCCTAATCCAGACTATTGCAGAGAACATTTTACAATTGTATTTATGTCCTCATCAGCTTGTTATGATCTGACCTACAATGTTTTTTGAGCCTTGTACATTATCAGCTTCAAGACTTTCTGATCCCTTAGCCTTGAAGCTCACAAAAGAGTTTGCTGTTGAATCCGTTAAAAAAAGGTGAGAGGAGTAAAGAAATTAGTTTGCATCTTATCTCCTGTACTGTATCTGAAGTGGTTTTGAAGCATACAGAACCTTCTGTTAAGTGTTCCCAGGGGTTCCTGTTAACCCAGTTGAAATCTCTGCCTTTCTACACTTAAGGTTGTTTAGAATTAATCTGCCTCCTCAGTAGTTTTCCGGCTACTTTCCCATTGGCTGTGTTGTGGTTGTTCTGACATCTAATAAGGAGGTTGCCATAATACTAGAATCCTCAGCTTTGAAGCAATAAGTGCTAAGGCGAGGACACACATGTAGTGTTTGAATTTATTTGAGTACTTTATGCTCCCTGCTTCACCCTATAGCCCTCCTACCCAGTGCCCCATGTCCATGCTGGGTCTGTCTGTCTATATCTCCCCTGGAATTTTCAAAGTAGCCAGATGCGGAACCAAAGAGGATCTTTGGGATCTCGGACATCACAATTAGATAGGTGTTTTTTCACTTTTGGGCCTAAACTGTTAATTCCCTTTGCACCTCTGCAGCTGATGAACCATGTACATACCCTTTTCCCCTCTTTTAGACTATGCCCCTCCAGTATGATGTCCCCAATCTCCAGCAGGAATTACTGCAGGAGACTCCCTCATGACCGCCTCCCCCCAGGATGGATGCAGCCATCCCTCCCCTGCCTGCTCCATCAGTCACCTGAGCTGATAATTGAACCAGAGTCGGATGAGCCATAATCAGGGCTTTATCCGTCTGTGTCATTGGAGCAGCTGTGTAATGTTTGATTTTAATTATGACAAATTTCACAAGTCTTCTGTTGGAACTTCTCAAACCATATATTCTTAACCTCCTTCTGACTCCTGATGTATGACCTCTGGTGAGTAGTGAAATACACGCAGAAAGCATTGAGAATTTTTTCTCTCTTGCTTGCTCTTCATTCATATCAGATTTTTTTGGCATTTTATTACTTCCAGGTTTTCATTAGTGGATAGAGAATCAACAGTCACCTGTACTTCTCAAGCCTGGCTTCTAAATGTTTCCTCACTAGTCCCAAAATTTCTGATACTGGCTTCAAAAAGGCTAGCTTGGGTAAGTGTAATTTTGATATTGATGCCTCAGCCCTTGTAGATTACTGGGGTGTCAGTGTTGAGTTCTATATAAACAATCTTGATACTGACTTTGCCACCTTATTTATTACTTTCAGTCTTGACCTTTCTGATGCCAATGATCTTGTCAACAGTGCTGTCTCCTGGCTCAGTTCTCAGCCCCGAGGCTTTGGCAGTAGCATCAATCTAGTGACATCTGTGTGGATGTTGAGGACTTGTGTTTTTTTTTTTTAATGACCTACCTACTCCCTTTCCCCACCCCCCACACTCATGATTATGTCCAAGAGTGACTTCCTTCTTTGGACCACAACTCCCCTTAGGGAGCATATCAACGAGTACCCTCACACCTTGGATGTGCACCCCCATCCCTTACCTGCTGCTCTCTTAGTCACCAAAGCAGCTAATCAAACCCGGGTCATTTGGGACGTAGTCTGGGCTTTATCCCACTGTCCCATTAGAGCGGCTTAGAGCCCTTTGTTTTGATGGCTGAAAATATGCCCAGAGTTCCTTTGAGACTATTACTAGCATCAATAGACTGTCAGACAGCACTCTACTTACTTTGTGGCATGCTCCGTGTCATATTCTGAGTAGACAGCAACTTTATTTTGAACCACAGATTTTTCATTTGGTGACAGTCAAGCTTTACAGTGTGTTCAAGTTAGATGAGCCAAGGCACTTCAGCAGATCCCTTGGGCCACTTCAGCTCCCAGCAAAAAATCTTCTTCTTTGTCTGACTCGTCTCCTCTAAAGGTGAGTAGGAAGGGAATATGAAAAAGAAAGAACATGTAGGCTGTCCCATGGTGTCTCCTACAGCTGATATGTTTGGCAACAAGGTCAGTTGTTCCCTCGCATTCCCCCTAATGACAGCACATTTGGGGAGAGGTCCTGGTTATGATGCATCTAAGGAGGGGGGATGGCCATTTGTTCTCCCTGTTCTTCATGCAACAAATTCTGTGGAAGAGCTTTTGGCTCACCCAGTGGTCTTGAGTGATTCCCCTATTAGTTGATAATTCTTAACTTTTTTACCTGAGCTTGGAAAAGTTCAGATATTGTAGCTCAAGTTCCTAAAAAAGTGGACCAACCTACTCCAACCTACGTCAGGGACCCATGATAACATTGAGAGGGGTCTGTGTGCCACTGTTGGCTAATGTGTGCTTGCCATAAAGCCTAGCAGCTCTAGGCCAATAAATTACTGGCTAGCCAGTGTCAATTTTCCCACCCTGGGTTACCTGGGATTATTACTGTTGAGTAAAAGCTGGACGTAAAACCAATCAGCCTGCCAGACATGAAGTGAAGAATAGTAGTCAGTATAGCTTCACTGATAGAATGCAGATTGGAAGTGGATGACATTAGGGTTAGAAGGAGGCTGGACATCCTCTGTATCCAGGAGACAGGATGAAAGGGCAGTGCACCAAAGCTGCTTGGCTTGGGATCCAGAGTCTATTAATCAGGGAGAGGAGAAAGTAGAAGTGGTATGGGAAAGGCTTCAGTCTTAAGACAGTGATGTATGTCAACGGAATTAGCAGTCAGACTCAAGTGTAAGACTAGGGCATTATTCATAGTCTCAGCCTGTGCCTCACAACAGGGTTGTGACAGAGAGGAAAAGTGCCTTTGGGCAACAGTTGCAGGACCTAGTAGATAAAGCAGGACAACACGAGTTGGAGTGGACAATGGGAGAAATGAATGCACATTTCAGGACCAACAGAACAGGATATGAGGACTGTGTGGATTCACATGGATGGGACAGCATGAATAAAGGAGGAGAGGCTGTTCTAGACTTCTCTCTGGCAAATGGCCGGAAGGTGGCCAGCACATGGTTCAGCAGGAGAGACAGTCACAAAGTAAAGTCACATACAAGAGTGGCCAACAAGCAACTCGGGTAGACTTCCTCCTAGTGAGAAAAGGGCATTGGCTTAGAATTGGCAATTGTAAAGTCATCCTCAAGTCGGCCCATAGTATCAAGTACTGGTTGCCACAATTGGCTGTAAGCATTGTCCAGAGAAGCCTGCAAGTTCAACAGAGACTAGGCTGGAGGTCCGGAAGTTGACTGGAAAGAAAATACAAGAGTTTAAGGAAATACTCAGGGCTCTAGCACCTCAGGAAGAAGAGGAAATAGGTGGAGTTATAGAAGAATGGGAGCATTTCAAAACAACATGTGTGAGGACTATAGAACAGATATGTGGGTAAAACAGGTATGGAAGTAAGGTTCATAAGAATAACTGATGGTGGAATGCAGACGTCCAAGATGTCAACAGAAAGAAAAAAGGAGCATAGGAAAAAATGGGAAATAGAAAAGATTGACTAGACTAAGAAGGAATACTGGTTGGCTGACAGAGCGCAGTTGCAGTACTAAAGAACAAGGCATCAGGGGCAGTTTACCAGCTTCTGGAAGGTGACTCAGCAGATAGCACAAAGAAATACGATCAAGTTGCAAGGCAAAGACAGAAACTTAAAAAAAGTAGTAATCCAACACCCTTAACGAGATGCCATCAACAACCTGCTCACCTGTCTACAGGACATCAAAAGCAAATAGATGGAGTACTTCCAGCATCTTCTAAATGAAGAAAACCCCACAGAAGCTGTACTGCCACAGAGCGAACATACAGCGAAAGAGGAAGAGCCCTCTCTAGATGAAGTAAGAACAGCACTAAGGAAAATAAAGTCAAAGAAAGCAGCAGGTTCAGATGAAATCATAGCGGTTATAATCAAGATGTTAAGGGAGAAGTGACTTCAGGGGTGCTTGTAGCAGTATAGACGGAGATGTGACTTCAGGGGTGCTTGTAGCAGTATAGAGGGAAAGGCATGTGCTAGATCACTGAAATATTCTAGTGCCAGTATACGATCACAAAGGGACATTCACTACTGCGGGCAGCATGGAGGTATCAAAGTTGGGTCACAATGCTTGAAAGTTTGGACGAGGGTGATTGATAAATACGCAGAGTAACAGAAATAAAGATGGCAGATGAGCAGTTCAGACTCTTATCCCATCATACGCAGAGTAGCAGAAAGAAAGATGGGAAATGATTAGTTCAGACTCGTATCAGAATGCAGCACAACATACCCAGTGTTTGCAGTGAGACAGTTAGTTGAGATAAGGTAGAGATGAGGAAAGAGTTGAACTGGACATTTCTAAACTTGGAAAAAGCATATGACAAGGTTCCAAGAAAAATGATTTGGGCAGTCCTTTGATGTTTCAAAGTCCCAGAAACATTGGTAGAATTCATGTAGACTATGTGCAAAGACCCAATAGCATTAGTATATGAACAGTGTTCGGACTCAGAGGCATTTCCACTGAGAGTGAGTGTACATCAGATTTCAGCTCTCTGTCCACTGCTGTTCATACTAGTGATGGATTACATTAGTATATAGGTTGGCGGAGACGGATCAACATATTTGCTGTATGCAGATGACGTACGTAGCATTATAGGCAAATTCTGTCAAGAACTTCAGCAAGTGATAGGTGAATGGAATGCAAAACTGAAGGCACACTGAATGAAACAGTACAGATAAGACAGTTGCAATGGCAGCAAATGGGAGAAATCAGAAGAAGGTGAGAATTGAGGTAGAAAGAAAAGTAGCAGAACAATTTAACGGTTTAATTTGTCTGGGAGAGGTGGTTGAGGAGAAAGGAAGTTGGAATGAGGAGGTCAGAACTAGAATTAGAGAGGCTGCAGCCAACTCAGTGTGTGGAGGGGTAGTGTTTGGTAGAAAAATGCTAAAGAAGCTAAAAAGTAAGGAATACAAAACAGTGATGCAACCACTACTGCTGCATTGTACAGAAATTAAGGCAGTGAAGGCACAGCAGTTGAGGAAGCTAGAGGTGATGGAGATGAAGCGCTTGATATGGGTGGTAGGATACACACTGTGGGGTAGATGAAGAAATGAGGCCATCAAAGTAGAGAAACCCAAGTGGCTCCAATTGCAAAGAAGGCCAAAGAAAACAGATTACAGTAGTTGGGACACATGCAGTAAAGCAGAAGACATTCTGGTGAAGATATTTGGAACAGACAGGAAGAAGGC
Organism: Protopterus annectens; assembly: GCF_019279795.1. Taxonomy (NCBI): domain Eukaryota; kingdom Metazoa; phylum Chordata; order Ceratodontiformes; family Protopteridae; genus Protopterus; species Protopterus annectens. Next base: position 1,475,759,080 of record NC_056732.1, read on the forward strand.
AAGAGGAAACAAGGATGTGCAGCAAAATATTGGATGGATTGTGTGAGATGACTTGTGGTAGTCAGACAAGATTGTCAAAGAAGGTAGGAGAGTGGCATTGAATCAAGAGGGATGGCGACAGTTAATGTGACACCCATCCTATGCAGAAGATGGGAAAGTAATGGGTTTATGATGGATGGAGCAGAAAGAGCTGCTGAGACAGTTTTATATCTGTGAGGAGACAGGCTTGGCTCAGACTTTGTGGAATTACACAAGTCAAGGCATCATTCGACAATGTAACATATGAACAGTCCTCTCTGTTTGGACCTCAGGTGAAGAATACATCACTCAAGAGTAAGCACGAGAGAAAAATTCTCAATGCTTTGTGGGTCTATTTCACTACTCCCCAGAGGTCATACACCAGGAGTCAGAAAGAGGCTAAGAACATCTAGTTTGAGAAGTTCCAACATCCACATTATGAGCAGTGCTTTGACAGAAACACCCAAGATAGAAAGGGTTTCTTCCAAACAGTGCTACCTCAGAGGTAGAGGTGATCTGCAAAATCAGGAGTTCTGTAGTCCTTCCTCTGTGGCTCATCCACAGCACCCCGTGGACTCGCAGTCATGCCCACCTCTGGAGGAAGCTGAAGGCCAAAAATCCTTGCATCCATCTGTGTGGCTAGCCCAGCATGCAGGGCAGACAGGTCAAAAAAAAATTACATCCTGAGGCACTTGTGTTCACTTTTTATAAATTTTGAAGTCAGCCACCTATCTTTACCAAACATTCCTCCTGATAGAAGCAGGCAACAGTATTAGAAGTTTCAAGCCTTTTAGCAAAAACAGCTGTCTAAGAGGTTCCACCAGACCAGAGAGGCTTGCGAGTTTACTTCATGTTCTTTCTAATTTCCAAAAAGATGAAGTCAGTACTGGGTCATGGCAGCCTAAAGCTCTGTATATTGAAAACTAAGTTGTTAACTAAGTTCAGGATGGTCCTGGTGCATTCAGTCCTTCTGCGCCCTAAGGAGAGGGAGATTGGATGTGCTGTTTGGACCATAAGGATGTCTGTCTAGATATAAAGATAGAAAAGTTGCCCAGGCGATTCCTTCACTTTCAGGTGGGATTTAGTCATTATCATTTCAGATGCCTGCCTTTTTGTCCTCACCACAGCCCCAGGGCTTTCATCAAATAAAAGGCAGAGGTACCAGCTCACCTAAGACTGCTGGAAATAAGACTCTTCCTGTACTTAGTTGACTGGCTCATAGCAGCATCTGTAAGAGAGTCTTGGCTCTGCCTCTTTGTGGAAATTGCAGTGAACACTGAAGCTGGAGCCATCACAAACACTGACCTTAATAGGCTCTCACCTGGACACCAGAATTAAACTAGCTAGTTTTCCATCAGAGAGTATTCCTCCCATTCAAGTCTCTGTTGGACTTGTATTACATCTGTTTCCATCATCAGCCCTTGTTTTAAGGGCACTGGGACTAAAGACAGCAGTTATTCTGATGGTGCCCTTCACCATATTTTACATGAGGGTTCTGCAGTGCACTCCGAGTTCATTGGCTTTAGGAGAAGAACTCTCTAGAATATCCTACAGAATATCCAAAATATGCTACTAACATCTTTAGTGGTGGCTTTATTACCCCAGCCTCAGCAAAGGACACTAATTTTCAGCTTCCTTTCATCACGGACCGTCACCACAAATGCATCTTCCTGTAGGTGGGAGGGAGGGGCATTGTCTGAAACAGACAATCTAAGGGACCTTGATTCAGCAAGAGGCCACCATGAACTTAAACATGCAGAAGATGAAGGCAGCTCTCTTAGCATTGGTGGCCTTTCAGGATATCCTTCTATGAGGTGCAGTAGCCCTACACTCAAAGTATGTCAGCAGACAAGTAATAATCAGATTGTACCTCTGTTGGGAAGCAGTAAGGGCCTTGGAATGGACATTTAGTTTATAGTGTATTTTTTCTGCTATATACATAATCAGTCACATCAGCTCATTATCCGACAGCTCAGGAGATGCTGTGTAATGCCTTATGAGTGGTCCCCCAGCTTGTTTACAGCAAGGATGCTCTTCTGTTGTTGGGGGAATCTTTGCTTTGCCCTATCAACATTTCCCCACCAATGCCAAGTACAGCAGCTTCTAATCCTTAATTCCTCAAAAGAGACAGACTGCCAGAGATGTTCTGGTCTGTCAGTGACCTCCAGAACTCCTTTCTGCCTTTCCATTTTTCTCTTATAAAGAAATTTATGCAGGTAGCAAAACTGTGCAAAGCCAAAGTCATTCTCATAGTTCTATTTTGGCCTTGAGAACCCTGTTTCCCCCTTCTTTGGCTTCTTCTCTTAAGGTGACCTCTTCTAGAGCCTTATTCAGACTGCTTTATTCTTCCATTTGGCAAGCCTCACTTGGACATTTAGACCATCAAGTTAACTTCACAGTTTCCTCAAATTCCAGTAATGGCCGGTGATCCATCTTACCTTTCTAGTGTAGTCCAAAAACACACACAAACCGTCCCTTAAAAAGAGCTGTAAGGGTGAATGGCTGAAATTCTTCTGCAGGCCATAAATCAAAGACCTAGACCCCTTTACAGCTTGTATTTCTGTAGTAGTCCAAATTTTTTGCAGAAATTTTGAATAAAAGCTGGAGTTTCTGCTCTCATTTCTGCAAAGGGTCTAATCACACTTCATTGACTTTTCAAAAGGTCTGTAAAGCCTTTTTGAAGGGGTTTTTCCTATAGAAGCTCTCCTTCAAGGGCCCTATTGGATCTTAATTTTTCCTTTGAATCAAGCCAAAAGCAGACCGTGAATATCTTTCCTGGAAATGACTGCCTTTATTGCCCATCACTTTAGCTAAGAGCATCGCAGGTCTCTAGTTTTATATCACTTCATCCAAGTGTCTCTGAACTGCATGTTTCATGCCAAACTCCCAATACAAAAAGAGCAACACTAACAGATAATTTAGCTTTCATGATGTAGGTGGCTTCTGACACAAGTATTAATCGGTGTGTAAATCTTCGTGTTCTTCCCAAAATTTCCAACAAAGGGGAGTATAAATTGCATTGTCTCCACTTTCACAGGCAACTAAGTTTTTAATTAAAATGTGCTACTTTCCATCTCCTTTGGCCCCTTCTAAGCTTGGTCATAAGGTTACCAACATTCATAGTCCAGGTGGCTGTTTGATTTTATTACTTACTGTTATTCATCTTGTCATTTGAAGTAAATGTACTATGCCAATTACTACAGCTTCAGCTTAGGCTGGAGCTTGACAAGTGATAGGGAAAGATTTAGAGAGGGGGGGCAAGTATTTCTTAGACAACAGCTAGAAGCGGAGATGCTTCAGATAGACTTGAGGAGATAGTACTTCTCAGTGGTGGTGATTATAGAAATCTAGGAATTACATATGACCATATTATTTGTTCAACTGGAGGGGCTTAGAACTGTGTGACTCAGAGAGGTGAAAGGATAAAGGATCTCAACTTAGGACAATGAAAGGCTGGGCAAGGCTAACTTGCCATTTGTTTGCTCTTTTTATGTCTGATTTTTGTCTTTGTTCTGTTTAATTTTGTCTCTCTCTATTTTTCATTTTGTAGGTTTGCATTTAGCCTCTCTTTATAAAAGAATAAAGTTAGATGTCTGCATTAGCTTGTTGTTGGAGCATATTCTTTTTAATTTGTATGGAAGAATAGAGCTTGTTATAAGTTTGAGCTTACTAGGTCTCATCAATTTTATTGCATTTGACCAGTAGGTTTGGAACTTACACTGGGGATTTCTGCTCAGGCTGCTAGATGTTCTTCGTGTCAGAAAAAACAGAATCCTGATCAGAAGATTCATAATCAACTTCAGTCCTAGGCCTCTTAGAAGGGGGGGGGGGGGCTCCCCCTGATTAGAGTTATTAGATCTTCAGCCATTCTTATCATGTGTTTTTTTAGGCATAGAAGCCGGAGCACGTGGCCTGGGCATCGGTTTTTTTTAGACATATATCCAGATCTAGGCCTAAGTAATGAAGTCCATAGGCCTGAATACACCCTCAGAAGCCCAGTGCCTGCACAGCTGCTCCGGACCCATCCAAGGTAGAGACATCTGCGGGTTCCATAGTTGAAGCATCTTGCAGTATACCAGACTCCAAATGGGTCTCAGTAGAGGCCTGCAAATCAGAAGTAGTGGATATCAGGGGCTGCAAAAGCACCTCACTGAGTATCGGCGAACTGGCGACTGGCTTAGGAGAAGTGTCGCTGGCAGTTTTGGACCTCGGCGGCCTGTCTCTGTCTTTATCTTTGCATTTTTTCAGAATCCCGGTAGTCGGATGGCTAACCGATGACATTTCTGGATAATTAAACCAAAAACCAAAATATTTAGAGGCGAAAATATACTGACGACGAATAGTGCGCTGATTAAATAAAGCACAAAACCGACAGCAAGGTATGTTGTGGTCAGGGCTTAGGCAAGGAATACAGTACGAATTAAAATTTTTATGAGGTATTTGCTTTCCACAAGTAATGCAATTAACTTTTACTGACATCGGTAAGGAGCAAGAAAGTTTCTCCAATAGGGTACTTAGCTTTAGTTGAAGACTTCGGATCTGAAACTCAAAAACGAAAATTTCAGGAGTCGGTCGACCGGCACTTGTGAACTGCTTCTGCTTCGGGCACCGCAAGGCAAGAAAGACTGGTGTAATGGTGTCGGCCTCATGTTTTATATACCCCTGACGACCTGACGTCATGGAAGAACGGACAGCAACCAACGCAGGACCCAAGACTTTGTTAATCAGATCGACTGAGGGCTACCTGCAAGCAGATAACCCAAATGTAATGACTGCAGAAGTTAATACACTTGAACATCTACATTTATGGTAAGTGTACACAACTGTACTTTCTTCAGCTTCTGTTCAGTTCATCTGTGTTCTTGCCATTTCTTTATAAACACTGCAGAGTCGGAAGGTTTTTCCACAATTTTAACTGAAGTGTTACTGATGTTCATCGTGCTATACTGCTGCAGTCATCACACTTGGGTTATCTGCCATCAGGCGGTCCTGCAGTCGGCCTGAATTCCAAAGCCTTGGTCCGGTGTCTGTTGTTGTCGCTTCTTCTCTGACGTCAGTGAGACAGGGGTATAAAAGAGGCAGCCGATGCCATTTTCTTCAGTCTTTCTTGCCGTGCGGTGCCTGAAGCAGAAGCAGTTCGCAAGTGCCAGTCGGCCAGCTCCTGAGATTTTCGAACAGAATTTCAGCCGAAGTCTTCTATAAAGCTAAGTACCCGCTAGAAACTTTTCTTGCCTCAGACCGATGTCAGACAAAGTTAATAATTGTATTTCTTGTGGGAAGCAAATACCTCATAAGGATTTTCATTCTTATTGTATTCCTTGCCCAGGCCCAGACCACAACGTTTCTGGTTGTCAGTTTTGCGCTAGGTTCAGTAAAGTTAAGCGTCGGGCTGATACCGCCCGACATTATTTTGGCAGAAAATTCAACTACATTATGTCATCGGAACCTCCGGCTACCGCTATGTTTAAAAAACGCAAGGACAAAGACCGGCAGCCTAAACCTAGACCAGAAACCGAGGTCTCGGTTAGGCCTGCCGCCGGATCTTCGATACTCAGTGAGGCACCTACGCTGCCCCTGACTACCACAGATTTAGAAAATACAACTACCTCTCAGTCAGAATCTACTGGGCCACTGGAGCCGGTTCCTCCTCAACTCGCGGACGCCAGCCATGGCGGCGACCTGGAGACTATGGACAGGCCTTCGGTTTCAGAAGGCTTTTTTAAACCGACTCTTTCTGTTAAGTCATACGCTAAGCTTCCAAAGGTTAAGAAACCGAGTCCACAGACTCCCATGCAGGCCCCTATGCCTAAACAACAGATGCTCAAAATGGCGGAGGACCTGATTACCCTGATCAGAGGTTCACAGCCCCCTCCTGACAAAAGGCCTAGACTGGAAGAAGATTTACCTCCTTCTGACCAGGAATCCATTTCCTCAGCAGATTCTGAGGAACAGGATTACCCCTTCCCTCTCAATGAAGACTCAGATGCTGAGGAGGCTATTCCCTCTGTTCCCCCCCCTGAAGACTTCTCTTTTGGGGAAACCCTGCACACCATGAGAGAGCATTTCCACTGGGAAGGACAAGATTACTCTGACTCCAAGAAAAGACTCTGTGAGTTTCTTCTTTTGCCTCAGCATAGACCCCTAGCCATTCCACCTGTTTTGGACATTGTGGATGATGTCTACACTGAATCCAGTCTAAATCCAGATTCCTTACCTCCAGCACCACCTAAACCTGACAGATACTACCGAGTCTTTGACTCACATAAGTTTTTATATAAAAGCCCTGCTGCAGACCCAGAAACCATTTCCCAAGGTCCCAAAGGGGTTAAGGCCTCTACTTTCAAGAATCCACTACCTGCGGAAAGAGATTCCAGGGCATTAGAAAGATGGGGGAAAAAAGTGTATACCTCTGCCACTTTGGCCATGAGGGCATTAAACTGCCAATTCCACATGATTAAATACCAGCAGTACTTGCTTACTCAGTTAAAACAGAAAATGATCCCTCAAACAGATCAACTAGATTTCAAAGGGATGCAAGATTTGTTGCATGCAGCAGAACAAGTGGGAAAGCATACCTTGCAGTGTGGTTTTGATTCTTTGGAGGCCTCATGTAGAGCAGCAGTCACAGGGTCTGTAATATGTAGACATGCTTGGCTAAAAGAGCAGACCTTACCAGAATATGTCAAAGCAAAGTTACTGGATGCTCCACTGCAAAAGGATGCGTTATTTGCTGTCAAAGCAGAGGACGTTTTAAAGAAGATGGAAGAAAAGGCAAATCAATGCAAACTGTTAAGGATTTTTTTACAGGTACAACCTCCTCACTTCAGCAGAAACTAGCCATCATAAAACTGGTCCTTTCCTGCTTCAGACAGACCCCAAAGGAGGAGGTACAGACGCCCTAGGGGCAGAGGCCAGGCACAGGGTACCTTCAGGCCTAGACAATGGCAAACAACAACTCAAAGAGGGGACGACGACAGATCACAACCCTTCAGAAAACAAACTCAATGACTTTCCTCTTCACCTGCTAAGCATAATTGCCCAGGCAGCACCTCTAGGAGGAAAACTGGCTCTTTTCCCACAAAACTGGCACATCATAACAAAGGACAAATGGGTTCTGGATATTATTACCCGAGGCTACAGATTTCATTTTCACACCTTACCACGGATGAGAGGCATGCCAAATCTGCCAACAAACCAATGGGCAGAGGCACAAAAACAAATTTCAGCTCTCATGAACATGAAAGCAATTCAAAAGGTACCTGCAAAAGAGCAAGGTCAAGGATTTTACTCAAGACTATTTCTAGTACCAAGAAAGGACAAAGCCTGAAGACCCATCTTAGACCTTTCAGTTCTAAACACGTACCTGGACATTCCCAAATTCAAAATGCTCACACTACAGCAGCTTCTTCCCATGCTGGGCAAGGAGTCTTGGCTGGTAACGTTGGACCTCCAAGAGGCATACCTGCATGTCCTTATCAGACAAGATTGCAGAAGATACCTCAGATTTTTGGCAGGCACAACGCATTATCAATTCTCTGCATTGCCCTTTGGCTTATCTACTGCACCCAGAGTATTCACGAAATGCCTGGCATCAGTAATTGCATACTGCAGACAGCGAGGAATACAAATTTATCCATATCTGGACGACTGCCTGATCCAAGCGGACAGCAAAGACATCCTACTACAGCATCTGGCATTTGTGACAAAGTTGTTTAGGGTACACAGTAAACAAAAAGAAGTCAAAACTAATACCCTCACAAGAAATACTTTTCCTGGGTGCCAGCTTGAATACAACGACCCAGATGGCTTACCCTCACGCCAGACTAGCAAAAACAACTGGCTCAGTACTTCAAAAACATGGCAACTTCTACCCAGCTCACTGCAAGGAAATTCCTGCAGGCATTGGGGTACATGGCATCCTGCATTCAACTAATTGCATATGCAAGGCTACATATGAGAAAACTACAATGGTACCTAAAAAGTGTATGGTCCCAGCACAGACAGCCTCGAAGCAACTATAACTCTCATTCCCTGCCTTCCAAAAGAGTTTCTGTGGTGGGCTTAAGCATGCCAAGCAAACAAGGGCCTCCCTTTTGTCTCACCTCCACCAAACCAAACCTTGACAACAGATTCATCAGTCTACGCCTGGGGTGCACACATGGCAGGACAATGCATACAGGGCAAATGGTCTGCAAATCAAAGGCAGCTACACATCAATCAAAAGGAGATGCTAGCTGTAAAAAATGCACTAACAGCCTTCAAGGACCTTTTGCATCCAGTACACCTTCTAATAAGGACGGACAACACCACAGTTATGTGGTACATAAACAAACAAGGAGGGACGCACCCCTACCCACTATGCAGACAGGCAGTGGACTTGTGGAACACAGCATTACCTTACCAAGTTCAACTGCAAGCACAATTCCTGCCAGGAAAAGAAAACATTTTGGCAGACAAATTAAGCAGAAATTTGACAGATCCTCACGAGTGGAGACTACACCCACAAGTATTCTCAATGATAACTCAAAGGTGGGGACCGCCAGACATAGATCTGTTTGCCTCAACCAACAACTGCCAGCTACAAAAATTTTGCACAAGGACTTACCATCCCCTGGCCTGGAAAGTGGATGCCCTATCATTCAGTTGGATAGCATTGTCAGTCTACGCCTTCCCACCTCTGCCTCTACTCTCCCAGGTATTACTGAAAACCAGATCAGAGAGACCACAGATGATCCTCGCTGCCCCGGACTGGCCACGTCAACACTGGTACCCACTACTACGAAACTTGTCTCACAGCCCTCCATGGATCTTACCTCAATTCCCTCTGCTGTTAACCCAACAGAACTCTCAGATACTTCACAGTCAGCTAAGGACCTTAAATCTAGTTGCATGGAAAATACCTTAAATTATCAAACACTTCTCTCAAAGGACGTCCAGAATGTCATTTTGGAGGCCAGGAGGCCTAGCACCAGAAAAACCTACTCAGACAAATGAAAAGGATTTTGTGTATGGAACCAGGCCAGAAGCCTAAATCCTGGTATCCCAAATATTCCGCACATACTCCAATATCTAACTGAGCTGCTACACAAAGACCTTTCTTACTCATTCATAAAGATCCATGCTTCAGCCATTTCAGCTCAATATGATACGGTTCCTCCCATTTTCTCTCATCCTTTGCTAAAGCAGTTTCTCAGGGGGGCAAAAAATATAAGACCCCCCCCAGAAAACCACCTACTCCAACTAGGGATCTAAATTTTTTTCTGGAAAAGTTAACACTTCATCCTTTCGAACCAGCCTTTTCAGCACAGCTTCAATACTTGTCATGGAAGACAGCCCTGCTGCTAGTCATCACCTCAGCACGCAAAGTCTCAGAACTGCAGGCACTTATGGCAGTGGAACCTTTCATCATTTTCCATCAGGACAGAGTATCTTTACGCACCAACCCTTCTTTCATGCCAAAGGTAGTATCCAGTGTGGCTCTCAATCAGACCATACACTTGCCCACCTTTTATCCAAACCCACAGAATAAAGGAGAAAGACTCCTTCACTCTTTGGACATTCACAGACAGCTACGTTTCTATTTGGACAGGACAAAGGCCTTCAGAAAATCTGACCAACTCCTTGTATCGTATGCACCAGGCTCAGAAGGAAAGGCTATTTCAAAGCAGACCATCTCAAATTGGATAGCACATTGCATCTGCTTTTGCTACTCACACCACAGGAAAGCAGTGCCTGCTAGTATTAGGTCTCACTCTACCAGGGCTACAGCAACCTCAGCAGCCTTCCTCCGAGGAGTCCCAACAAAGGACATTCTGGAGGCAGCTACCTGGAGTTCAGTGCACACCTTCACCAAACATTACCACCTTCCTCTGTACTCAAAAACCAGAGCTGGGTTTGCCACTGCAGTTCTGCAGGGCATCTTAGCTGAACCTAACCCAGTTTAACTCCTACCACCCAACCATAGCTTTGGGACTCTACCCAAGTGTGATGACTACAGCAGCATAGCACGATGAACATAGTACAGTTTTGTACCTACCATAAATGTAGATGTTCGAGTGGTTATGCTGCTGCAGTCCAGGTTACCCTCCCTCCATCCCCTGTTTCTAACAAGGCTTTCTCTTATACCTCCATGTACTTCAACCTTTGGAATGCATGTCTATATGGTGTATTTGCTTACAACTAGTACCATTGTTTTGCACGAAGGTATGTTTTGCAAGCTTTTTATTTTGCCTTCTTAGTTTGGGGGCACCTGACATCTGGGGCAAGAAAAACTGAAGAAAATGGCGTCGGCTGCCTCTTTTATACCCCTGTCGCACTGACGTCAGGGAAGAAGCGACGACAACCGACGCTGGACCAAGGCTTTGGAATTCAGGCCGACTGCTGGACCGCCTGACGGCAGATAACCCAAGTGTGATGACTGCAGCAGCATAACCACTCGAACATCTACATTTATAGTAGGTACAAAACTGTACTTTTTGCCTTCTAGTTGGAGCAGGTGTTGGACCATGTTTTAGTATTTGAGTGATTTTCCTCAGGTATTTTCGCAGCCATGTCATTCTGCACTCCCTTTGTACTAAAATGGGGCTACTTTTGCCTTAATTCCTTTGTACTGTCTAAGGACTACACTGAGTTGTTGAAGGGTTAGCAGTAGCTGCTGGCTTGTGTACTGTTCTGCTGGATACTTGCTGTATGTGAGAGGTGCTAATAGATGACTGCCTTCCTCCATGAATGCAAAAGCGCTGTTTAGTTCTACTGCAGTTCTTGCCTTAAGAAATTAAGTTAGTGGGGAAGATGTCGAAGAGAAGTAGTTAAGTCACTTTAATTGATGCATTTCACGCTACAGCATGACTCTGAAATCTTTAGATCTGCTGTTTCAGTTTTAGGCATGTTCACTCCCCAAATTCCTACTGATGCAGTTGTATTTGTACCACTCAAGTTGTGTTGCCAAATTAAACTTTATCTTTTCAAATGACACTTTTGGTGAATCATTTTTTCTTTATGAACTGACCTGTAAACTGAACTGGAAATGCTGTTTGTACTTGTATATAATAATTTCACAGCATTATTCATTGTCTGGGTATTAGCTACTGAGCCACAGTTGCATTGGTATTTACCTTGTATCTGTTGTCTAGTCTAATTTTAGGTGATGCTGGTGAGGTTGCAGGAATTCGTTGTAAGATGTTATGAGTGCTACATGAAGCAGTGTCACAGCCTGTACATTGCATTGTTTAATTTGTACTTGACCTAACCATTAATTAAAATGCTAAAATCGTGTTTGGCTGATCTGTGAAAATGTTAGATCTTATGCTGTTGTGGCCATTGACTTGGGTTATGTCAGTGGACGTTTGATGGGGGAGTTTGTTTATAACTGGAATATGCATTCACTGAGATGAGATGAATGGTGAAGATTGAATTTATAAGGGAAGTTAACTGTATCAGAATAGGAAGTTATGAATAACCAGACTAGTTTTCTACTACTGGCAGAGGTTTTGGTGGCTGAACATGTTATATAGGTACACTTGTACTGTGCTACTAATTGCTGTAGGTAGTATCATACCTTGCTTTCTTACATTCAAGTTCATTAGATGTCTATAACCTGAAATAACAGAAACTAACAAACCATGTTATAAATGATCCCGTCTACGTGCCATATCATGGTAACCAGTATATTTAAGCAGAAGGCTGAAACACCATAAAAACAGTTAGCTGAAAATCAAAGATTTTCAAGGATGGCTAAAAGTAAAATGCCTATCTAGAAATATATTTTTCTGAAAGCTACTGTAAATTACATCATTTAATGAAAAATAGAATGATACAGTATTGCATGCATTAGAATATATTGCATGGGAACTGTCAATTACATATTGTAATACAATTTTTATTGCAGTGAAAACAGAAAAGAAAACTGTTCAGTTCAGTGATGAAGTTCAGATTGAAACTTTGGAACCAGAACCTGAGCCTGTATATATTGATGAAGTAAGTATACACACAATATTTAATTATCGTCAGTCCTTTTTATAGTTACTTTAAAGCACTCATTAGGGAGTAAATATCTTTTTTGTGCATTACCATTTTTTGGTACTGATACATTGTGTGCAATACCCACCACTTCTGACATCCATCTGACCCATTCTCTCCATTGTTTTTAATTTTGTGTTGCTGTATTTTTATGTTGTAATTTTGCATTTAGTCTGTCTGAATAAAAGAAAAAAGTGTGCGCTTGGATATCTGCATTATCTTCCTCTCTTCCTTCAACAACCAAATCTGATACAAAAATTAACTGTTGGGTTGCACTACTGTTAAGTGTTTTAGACGAGAGAGGATGTTTCTTCAGTGTTTTTTTTTAACTTTCTCTTCCTTGTTCCCTGGCACTGTATGCTTACGTCTCAGTTGTACAGATTTTCACAGCATGTCTAGATTTTTGCCTGATATTTTTGGTCCATTTTTAATAAAATTGTGTTTTTCTGGCAAATCATTAAAGACTGAAGTCAGAAAATTACAAAATTTGAGTTTCAGACTTCATATCCTTCAGAGAATTCATGCTAATGTAAAACCTGTTCTGTCAACTTTCTAAGTTTGTAACACCAATATTTAAAAATTGCCCCTATTTATGGGACCTTTGCTGACAACAACCTGCTCACCAGTCCACAGGGCATCAAGGTAGATGGAAGGAGTATTTATTTCCAGGAGCTTCTGAATGAAGAAAACCCCACAGAAGCTGTACTGCCCCAGAAACAGCCTACTATGAGAGAAGAAGAGGAGCCCCACCCTAAGAGAAGTAAGAACAGCACTAAGGAAAATGAAGTCAGGGAAAGCAGGCTCAGATGATATTACAGCAGGTATGATAACGATGCTGGGTGGTGAGATAGGGTCGAAATGGCTCCTGAGGGTACTAATAGCACTGTGGAGAGAAAGATGAATCCCAAATGACTGGAGAATAAATATACTTATGCCGATGTCCAAAAACAAAGGGGACATCCACAACTGTGGGCAGTACAGAGGCATCAGACTCCTCACACATTGCATGAAAGTTCTGGAAAGTGTGATTGATAAATGGATACGCAGAATAGTAGAATGTAAATTGGGAGATGAGCAGTTCAGATTCGGATCAGGATGCAGCACAATTGACCCAATGTTTGCAGTGAGACACTTACTTGAGAAGAAGCTAGAGATGAGGAGAGAGTCCAACTGGGCATTCCTACACTTGTAGAAAGCGTTTTGCATTCCATTCTCCTATCCTTTGCTGAAGTTCTAACTCAGTCTGCCTGTAATGCCACGTCTGCATACAGCAACTTTGCTGATCTTCCCCCTCCGCTCTGTTTGCTAATGTAGTCCATCACCAGTATGAACAGCAGTGGACTCAGAGCTGAACACTGGTGTGTACCCACTCTTACTGGGAAACCCCTCTGTGAGGCTGAACACTGTTCGTACCTGAGTCATTGGGTCCTTGTACATAGCCTGCACTAATTCTACTAATATTTCTGGGACTTCACGCCACTGCAGTACTGCCCAGATCAGCTTTCTTGAGACTTTGTCTCATCAATCAGAAGTTCTGGAGTGCTGGGGATAAAAGCGTTTGACCGTTTTTATTTTATTAAAGTTTATAATCCACTTTGACTCTTGGCATTTAAGTGTATGCCTTCTTGAATTTTCACCACTGCGTGTGCTTTTTGTTTATTTAGTTTTATGCTAGTAGCTGCACATTACACGCTTTTGTTGTTTTACAACCATACGTCTTGTAGCACTTGCAAAAGTGTGTGTGTCCAAAACTCTTAGACGTCGCTTATCTGTGCTGGTCATCTATCTTGAAAACAAAAGGCTTAAACTGTTAATCTGAAGTAGGAACTTCATTTGTCAGCAACCTTTGGGATACGGATCCGATCTCGGATCCGAGCCGGCAACTTCTATCATAGCATAGATCCGAGCTCCTAGCTCCTCCCCTTACCCATAATCCCCTGCCTACCCTAACTGACCTCAGATCTAGTATGCCGCTCTTCAAGCAACAGCTAGATTCCAGAGCTCTTGGCGTTTTTTGTGAGGAAAAAGTTTTTCTTTCTTCTTTCTGAGTGAGTGATTGTGTGTGCGTGGTAGGTTTACCCTTTACACTAAACTTGTTATTATTTTAGCTTTTCAGCTTAAATTTAATTTAAAATATTTCTCCCTCCCCCGCTGGTCGTAGCGTGCGTGTGTGACTTGAGTGTTAGGGGCCTAGTGAGTGTGCTTTACTTTAGTAATGTCAGAGGCCCCTAAAGCCATTTTGCGAAATGCACCGAGTGTGGTCACAAGCTTTCACCGGCTGATGGCCACACTCTGTGCGTTAGGTGCCTTGGGGTTGAACACCTCTCTTCGGGTTGCGCGATTTGCTCGGCGTTCAACCCCAGGGCACTCAAGGATCGAAGGTCGAAGCTAGTTCTGGCGGGCCTTTTACCCCCAGACTCTGCTTCGGCCTCCGGTACTTCGGTGCCCGCTACCCCCCCGGTAGCGGTCACTCCTGACTCCCTTCCTCCGACCGGGACTCAACCTCCCGCTTCGACTACGGAGGATAGGGAGTCCAGGAAAGAGAAGCGGCGGGAGAAGCACCTTAAGCGGCGGGCCGATGACTCATCGGCCCCGCCCACCAAGAGGGCTTCTCCGTCTAAGTCTTCTCGATCTCCTCCTCGGATCCGATCCCCTTGCTTCTCCCCGGGACCCGAGGAGGAGGTGATCTGGTCCCCGTTGAGGTCATCGAGGCGACACTCCAGGTCTGCCTCGGTGACCTCTTCGAGGTCCACTTTTAACATGTCTGATGCGGACATGGACCGGATGATGAGGAGATTCATCCAGGCCCAGATGCAGATGGGAGTGCTCTTGCCTCCCCCCCCCCTCCGGGGGGGAGCTCGACCCCTTTTTTCACCCCTATAGCTCCTTCTCCGACCCGCATTCCGGGTTCGGAGCGCTCGGAGCCGAGCCACGTTGGATTCGGGGGTTTGTCGGATCCGACCTCTCGGAGCCGTGGGCCGAGCTTCGGATCCGAGGGATTCGGTGTGCTTTCGGCTCCGTCCCAGTCGGAGCACACTGGTTCTTCGGATCCGACGTTCTCGGAGCCGGGTCCGATCCCCGCTTCGGATCCGAGTGGGAGTCGGATCTCGGATCCGTCAGAGAGTGGCTCCCCCTCGGCTTTCGCTGCGGTGGAGAGGGCACTGTCTAGTGCTTCCAGGCTGGCTTCGGCTCCCTCCCGCACTTTTTCTCATCTGGTCCTGGCTCCCCTTATCCGGCCCTCGGGGCAGCCTGCCTCAGCGCCTCTAGGAGTTCCAGTGGAACAGGATACAGCCCGTGAGGACTCCTCGGACAGCCCCCCCCCAAGGAGATTCCTCACAAGGCAAAGTGCAAAAGGAGGCACATAGACTCCCTTGAGAGTCTCACCGAAGATACGGACTTGGATGAAGGGGAAGGCTCCCCTAGATCACCTCCCAAGGATGTCTCCTTTGGGAGACATCATGGAAATGCTCAAAATCAGGGGTGGGTGGTCTGCCCCTAAGGCTTCCTCTGATGAGTCCGTATTCCTTGAGGCGTTTGAGGCAGGACCATCTACCTCTTGGGTGTCCCCTCCACCCGACCCCCTGGTGGATCTCAGTATATCCTCTAGGGCTTGGAAGGAACCGGACACCGTAGAGCCAATCCCCAAGCGTCCGGACAAAATTTTGAGCCCCCCTGCAGAGAGATCACACTGGAGCAGAGGTCCCCCTGTGGATGCCATGTTGGTGGCTGCAGCCACCAAGAAAGAGTTGGCTCAGGAGAGCCCCACAGTTCATCCTCCGAGCAAGGAGTCTCGCGCGATGGACCGTCTTGGGAAGCGGGCCTTCAGTTCAGCGACCTTCTCTATGAGGGCCTTGAACTACATGGCACACGTTATTTGGATGCAGCGGGATCTAATTAAGGAATACGCTGCTTCCCCCCCAGGGTCCATGTCGGAGAGAGACAAGGATCTGTACTCCTCCTGAATGGCCACCCTCCACTCTATCTCTAACACCTATATGCGGCTGTTGTCTCATGCTACGGAGGGAGCCACTAGAGCAGGCGGAGTCGGGTTTGTCATGAGGAGACAGGCCTGGCTCCGTCACTGTGACTTCTCGGAACCCTTTAAGGCGCCATTCGCGAATGCCCCTTTTGATGGTTCTGCACTGTTCGGCAAAACCGTTCGCGACACTCTTGTCCAGAGCGAGAAAGACGGGAAGACCTTGTCTGCCGTCGGAGTCTGCTTCTCTGCGCCCTAGAGGTCCTTTTCCAAGAAGCAAAAGGGTCAGAAGAAGATGTGGTTCCGAAAATCGCATCAATCCCAGTCTGCTCAGGACAACCAGTCCTCTCGTGGCAGAGGAGGACAGGGAGGACCCCGCCCCAGAGGCAGAGGGGGTCCCAGGAATTTTGGGTCCAGAGAACCGTTCTCTGAGAGGCCCACGCAGAACCCCTGAGGGGTTACCCAACTGCTCCACTCTGGAGGCAGTCGGGGGGGGGCGTTTTTCGAGGCACCTAGCAATATGGGAGTCCATAACAACGGATCGCTGGGTGCTTCGTATTATACCCAGAGGTTACCAAATTCCCTTTATAGTAAACCCCAGAATCAGAAGCCTTCCCGACGTTCCACCCAGTCAGAGGGAGGCGGCTGCTGCAGAAATTCAGCAGCTTCTGCAAAAAAGAGCCATCCAGCCCGTCCCCCCAGATCAAGTTGGATCAGGGTTTTACTCCAGGTTCTTTCTGGTGCCAAAAAAGTCAGGGGACTTGAGGTCCATCCTCGACCTCTCTCTCCTAAACCTGGCGGTACCCAAAGAAAAGTTCCAAATGGTCACGTTGCAATCCATCCTCCCCTTATTGCGGGAGGACGACTGGATGTGCTCCATAGACCTCAGTGATGCGTACTACCACATTCTAGTGGACAGGCATTCCAGGAGGTTTTTCCGCTTCCTGCTGGGAGCCAGTCACTTTCAATTCAGGGTCCTCCCCTTCGGTCTCACCTCAGCCCCACAGGGTGTTCACCAAGGTCCTAGCGATAATAGCGGCCCACCTGAGACTCCAGGGAATTCAGGTCTTTCCATACCTGGACGACTGGCTCCTTATGGCCCCAACAAGGCATCTACTTTGTTCATGCAGGGATTATTTCCTCAGTCTAGCTTCACTATTAGGATTAACCATCAACATGACCAAATCCTCTGTCATCCCTACACAGGTGTTGGATTTTATAGGGGCGAGACTGGATTCCAGACAGATGCTTGCATTCTTGACTCCAGATCGGCTTCGGAACCTGATGTTGCACGTGCAGGCCATCCTTCAACTGCAAACTCCTTCGGCGGAATTGATCCTGAGGGCCCTAGGATCTATGGCGGCTGCAATCCCTCTGCTGCCATTGGCCCGGTTGAACATGAGGATTCTGCAGTGGACCCTCCAGGTACAATGGTCCCTGTCTCGCAACCCCCTGTCTCACCCAATTTCCTTAAGCAAGGTTTGCAGAAGATCGCTCCTGTGGTGGCTCCAGTCTCCACACGGGACGTCCCTTCTCACTACCTCCGCCAGTTGACACGGTGACCACGGACGCTTCTTGCCTGGGGGGGGGGCATTTTTCAGGCAGGACAGTCCAAGGCACGTGGAACGACGTAGAGATCTCTTTGCATATCAACGTCCTAGAGATGAGGGCGGTGCTTTTGACGTTGCAGGCACTACACAACTCTCCTCCAGTAGGGACGATTGCAGTACAGACAGACAACATGTCGGTCGTCTGGTACATCAACAAACAGGGGGGAACCAGGTCTTACCCCCTATGCCGCGAGGCCATGAGAGTGTGGGAATGGGCGATTGCTACCAACCGCTTTCTCATAGCAATGCACATTCCGGGACGGTCCAACATTCTAGCGGACAGGCTCAGTCGTACTATCCTGACTCCTTACGAATGGTCTCTCAACCATCGAGTTGCAGAGCAAGTATTTGCCCGATGGGGGCAACCTTGTTGCGATCTTTTTGCCTCCCCTTCAAACACCAAATGCAACGATTACTTCGCTCTGATCCCCCCTCCGGGGGAGTCCCCGAGAGACTCTCTAGTTCATGCTTGGCCTCCCAGTCTGCTTTATGCTTACCCTCCTCTTCCCCTGATGTTGAAATTATTACAGAAAGCCAGGCAGCTGGGGAGCAAGATGATCCTCATTGCCCCATTCTGGCCTCGTCATACGTGGTTCCCTTACCTATGGTCTCACCTAGTGTATCCACCATGGATTCTGGATCCCATTCCGGATCTCATTTCTGACCCTCTCGATCTTCCGACTCCGAACCTGGTCAACCTCAAGCTGACGGCTTGGTTGCTCCAGTTCCACTCCTCATAAGGACTTCCGGGATCTCATCACCTGTCAAAGCCATTCTTGTAGCAGCTCACTTTATCGAAGTAAGTGGAAACGCTTCACCATTTGGGCAGAACACCATCATTTAGACCCTTTTACAGCCCCGATAGCGTCGGTTCTAGATTTTCTAACCTCTCTCTTTCACCAGGGGGCTAGTTCTTCCACAGTCAAGGTACAACTGGCAGCAATCTCATACTATCACGTGGGGCAAGAGTCTGGCCCTCATCACTTCCAAACAGTGTAAGACCTTCCTCAAGGGTACCTTCCTCCTTAGGCCTCCAGTCAGAGGTGGTACCTCCATGGGATTTATCCTTAATCTTGAAGGCCTTGACTGGTCCCCCATTCGAACCGGCAGCCACGGTTGATCTCAAATTTCTCTCTTGGAAGACAGCCTTTTTGGTGGCCATAACTTCAGCCAAAAGAGTGTCGGAATTGCAAGCTGTTT
Source organism: Protopterus annectens (assembly GCF_019279795.1). NCBI lineage: Eukaryota > Metazoa > Chordata > Ceratodontiformes > Protopteridae > Protopterus > Protopterus annectens. The sequence goes on from NC_056732.1 coordinate 1,475,777,902, forward strand.
GTGTCAAACCACCATATCTGGTCTTTCACCCGGATAGGGTTTACCTCAGGATCAATCCGTCCTTTCTACCTAAGGTATCTTCAGAAGCGAACATCAATCAATCTATCAGTCTTCCAGTGTTCTTCCCCAACTTTCATAACAAAGGAGAGTACAAGCTACATGCCATAGACGTACACAGACAACTACGTTTTTATATCCATAGAACTGCTGATCATAGGCAATCCGATCAGTTGTTTATCTCCTTTGCCAAAAGTAATTTCGGAAAGTCAGTTTCTAAAGTTTCTCTCTCTCGATGGATCTTGAGTTGTATTCTTTTAGCATATCAGAGCTCGGGAAGGCCTGCACCTTAAGGAGTCCATGCTCATTCTACTAGGGCTGTTGCCACATCTGCGGCCTTTCAAGCTAGGGTTCCACTGGATGACATTTGTTCCGCAGTCACTTGGGCTTCATCTCACACCTTTATCAGCCACTATAAAATAGATGTTGTCTCCCGAGGTAGGGCGTCCTTTGGCTCTGCGGTGCTCCAAAATATCCTTCTATGAAGGCCACCCAAGATTTAGGTAGCTGGGGGCTCTGTCCCAAAGGCTGCTGACAAATGAAGTTCCTACTTCAGATTAAGAAGTTATGTACTCACCATAACGTTCCATCTGAGTAGGTATCTTCATTTGTCTGCAACCATCCCCCCTCCTTCCCCCTGACCAAAATGATCGTTCTTGTGGTTATTAGCATATGTTCCCCTTGGGACACTTTTATCTGCTGTGCTATGGGGCAAACTTGATCTGAGGTCAGTTAGGGTAGGCAGGGGATTATGGGTAAGGGGAGGAGCTAGGAGCTCGGATCTATGCTATGATAGAAGTTGCCGGCTCGGATCCGAGATCGGATCCGTATCCCAAAGGTTGCAGACAAATGAAGATACCTACTCAGATGGAACGTTATGGTGAGTACATAACTTCTTATTCCATGGTAGCAAGGTGAAATCTCCTAACCCCGAGGTCCTGTTAATCAAGAAGAAAGCCAAGCAACCTCAGCTGGATTATTTGGTTGTCTATAGCCTCCATCAGACCTCCCTCTTGAAGTGGCTGAAAGCTCTGTAGGCTGTCCAGTGACTACATTGGATTGCTCTGCTGGGATCTAATTGGAGGGCCAACACAGATCTTTCTTTTCACATATACTCTGAGGTTTTGCAGGCGTCTGTTCCAGACATTGAGTGGGAGCCACTGTTGATCATCTCAAAAGGTGCTAGAAGGATTCTGCAGATTTTGGTCAGGTACTTGTATTGAATGTCTTCAAAGGTTGGAACCTCTGGTGTGTGTCGGGGCTGATATCCCTGCTTAAAAAAGCAGAAGACTAAGCATGTTTCTGTACACCCTAAGGATCCTCAAAGGGAATGGCAAGAGTTTACTCAGGGTCTGTTCAGTGCCTAAATGGCCCTGAAACCTCATCAAGGGGTTTCAGCGCCTACTTCCCCTTGGACCTGTACTCCTTCCATGTAAGCTAGTGAGCCTGATTCCTCAGATGAAAATTCAGAATCTGAGGAGTCTGTGTCCTGCTTTTCCAAGATACCTTCACTTTTAACTTATGGTTCGACAAGAAGAGTCCAAGTCCCGAGTCTCCCTTTGAGGAATTGTCTTTTGGAGACACTACAGCTAGAATGATGAGAAGAATCCCACTTAAGTATTCCAAGTGTCTGATGTCCACAAGAAATATGATACTCCTTAACCTTCTGCAGTACCTCCTGTATTGGCTGATTTGTTAGACACCTTTATGGCTGCCTCGGGGTCTCCTGATTCTCATTCTCATGCTCCTAAGAAACCTGAGAGGTTCTGTAAGGTTCCCAAGGATTGCCAGTTTTTATTTAAATTTACGACTTCTGACCCTGCTGTGGTGTCTGTCTCCCATGACAAGCCCTCTAAACTTTTGCCCTCTTCCAAGCTTTTCCCTTCAGATAAAGATAGTAGGGCAATGAAGAGAACTGATGAGAAGGTTTATACTGCTTCTACATTGGCCTTTCAGGCCATCAGTTATCAGACCTACACAACCAGATATGCTGTAACCTTGATTGCCCAGGCTTATCTAGTAATTTCTGATCTCCCTGAATCTGAAGCAAAATCTTCTGCTCTGTCTGTTTTAGGTTCTACCTCTCAGGTGGCTCGTCACTTTATCAAATGTAGCTGTGATGCTGCTGATGCATCTTTCAAAGCTGCTGCCTTTGGGTCTGTCATGCAATATTCTTGGCTTCACCTGCAGTCCTTACCTGAAGACATTAAGGCTAAAATGCTGGATGCTCCTTTAAATAACAGAAATCTCTTTGGGACCACTGCTGCTGAGATGTTTAAATCTCTTCAGGAAAAAGTAAAGCCATATAGGATATCAAACATATTTTTTGTATCCCCTCTTCCTAAGTTCCAGAGGAGTTATCCTAAGTCTGCTTTTGTTTGCAGGCAGCCTTGTCAGGCCTCCAAATAGGCTTCTGTGGCTTACCAGCCTCCTTTATTGGGCAAGCCTACTTCTCTTTGAATTCTTGCCCCTCCTACCCTCAGTCAGGTTTCCTTGTCCCTTTACCTGTCCGTCTGTCTTCCAGACTGTAATGTCATCACCTTGGAGTCTTGGGTTTTGTCAATCGTCCGTCAAGGCTAATTCAAGGTGTAAGTCTGTTTCTCCTTTTTCAGGCGTTGACCAACCTCCTCCAGAACAACTTCATCATCTCTCATAGGTAGGTACTAGGCTATTGGCCCAAGGGCCTAAGTAAGCCTAGCCAGCAAGGTTCCCTGGCTTAAGCCACCCAAGAAAGTTATTTTCCTGTGCCTCTGTCAAGCAGAGCCACAGAAGTGATCCCCGGGGGTGTATTTCCTATTTCCCATCCACTCATCAAGATTTTTCTTGAAGAGTGCTAATGAGGAACTTTGCTTGACATAGATGGGTAGCTTGTTCCAGAGTATGGGAAGTCTCTGGGACAGGAATCTATCCCTCCAGCATGTCCTGTTTATTGTGGTGACAAGGTTCTCAGAGGTTCTTGGGTCCCAGTTGGACCAGGGAGCTGTTCAGGCTTTCCCTCCTTCTCAGGTAGGAAAGGACTTTTGCTCCAGGATGTTCCTGGTCTTTCTAAAGGAGGGCACTTTGAGAGCTATTCTGGATCTCTTCTTGCTCAACACCTTTCTCGAGTTTCCTACATTTTGGATGCTTACTCTTCAAACTCTGTATCTTCTTATTCTACCCCCATGCTTCCTTAGTGGCCCTGGATTTGAAGGATGCTTACCTTCATATTCCTGTTCGTCCTCTTTTTAGGAAGTTTTTACATTTTTTTCTGTTTCTTCCTCTCATTTTCGGATCTCTGCTTTGCCCTTTGGTCTCTCTACTGTCACAAGGGTATTCTCAAAATGCCTAGCTCCTGTGATTGCCTTTTGCAGGCTCCAAGGTGTTCAGATTTTTCCTTCTCTAGATGACCTGTTGCTTAAGACACCTTCTCCCAATCACCTGTTACAGGATCTGAAGTTCACCGTATCTCTCCTTCAACGTCTGAGGTTCACTGTCAACTTTCAAAAGTCTGAGGAATAGACTCCCTCTCCATGTAAAGCAGAGTACTTTATTAACCCTTTTTGGGCGCAACCTGGATAACTGGATGGGGAACAGAAAATACACTCCAGGGATTCCACCTGTGTCCCTGCTGGAGAGTGACATAGGGTGCTGACTTGTTGGAACATGGGCTAAATTCTTGGCTAGGCTTGTAAGGGCTTCAGGGTCAATAGCCTAGTAACTACCTTATGATCCTATGACCTCACCCCCTCTCAGGGCCATGTGTATCTGGGTTGAAGATTCAGACAGTACCAATGTTGGCCTCACTTCCACCTCTGAAAGATCTGCCTTGATAGCTTTCATTTTCTCTTTTTCCACAAGAGAGTTTCTTCGAGCCCTGGGATTCATGGCCTCTTCTGTTCCACTGCTGCCTCTTGCCAGACTGCACATGCAGAAGCTTCAGTGGTACCTCAAATCAGTTTGGCTTCAGCATTGTCACCCTCTGGATTTCAGTGTATCTCTCCTTCCTTGTCTAAAGCGAAAATTTTAGTGGTGGATTCAGCAAGTTTTCCTCAACCCAGGCCTGCTGTTTCAGCCTCTGGTTCCTTCTCAAAAACTATTCACAGACACTTCAGACATGGGGTGGAGGGCTTCCTGTAGTCATCTGAAAGTCGAGGATCTTTGGCCCCTCCCATCAGAGGTCAGACCATGTCAACATCAAAGAGATGAGAGCTCAGATTTTGGCCCTTAAGGCTTTTCACCCCATGCTCTGTCCAGGCCCTCTGAAGGTTTACATGGACAACACCACAATGATGTGGTATGTCAACAAGCATGTGACAAAATCTTATCTTCTCTGCAGGTTGGCTCTTCAGGCCTAAGATCTAGCTGTCAGTTAACTCTTCAGGAAGTGTATATTGTTTCATTACAAAATTTAGTGGCAGACAGCTTGAGTCGGATGCTTCACAGAGATGTGTTTCTGGACAAAGTCCATCGGTAGGATATTCCTCAAGTAGAACTTTTTGCCTCCCCTCTGAACAGGCAGTGCCCTCTTTTCTGTTCCAAAGTGCCTTGCCATCTGGTGTGGAAGATGGATGCCGTTTTTTTCCTTGAAAAGGGATGTTTCTGTATGCATTCTCTTCCCTTTCTCTGCTTCCATGAGTCTCGCAGAACATTCAGCTGGACTCCTCAAAAATCTTGTTAGTGACTCCCTTTTGGCAAATACAGCACTGGTTTCCCCCTCTTAATGCATCAGGACAGGGGCAATCATCACAAGTTACCTCACACCATCCTCACTTGTCCATTCTTCAGATGACACACTGGGTGATAGGGTTTTGATTCCTTTTAGGCACTTCTTTTCTGAGAACATACTTAAGGTTTTAAGGAGGCAAGAACTGCAACCAGAAAGTCTTGTATGTCCAAATGGAAGAGATTTTATGTCTGGCGCCATGCTCATAACCAGGATCCTTTTTCAGTGGGGGTCCCACTGGTTCTGTCCTATTGGTGTGAGTTTGCTCCAGTCTGACTTGGCCTATTCTTCTGTAAAGGCCCATTTGTCAGCTATTTCTCCTTGTCTGCCCTTGAATCCTCCTTTGGCTTCTCGCTTTGAGATCAGTTTCTTAAAAGCCTCCTGCATCTTAGGCCCCCTTAGAAGCCTATTCCTGCTTGGGGCCTTAATTTTGTCTCAGAGAAGTTGACTCACTCCTTTCAAGCCTGCAGCTTAGCTTCTCTGCAACATTGTACTTGGAAGACTGCCTTATTACTTGCTCTGACTTCTGCTCAGAAGGTTTCGGAGCATCAGGCCCTTATGGCCATCCCTCTTTTTTTGGATTTTGATAGGGACAGGGCATCCCTTTTTGTACTAATCCTTCTTTTATGCCCAAGGTGGTCAGTGAGTTTTCCTTGAATCAGGCAGATCAGATCCCTTCTTTTTTTTTTTCCTCTCCTTAGTCTGCTAGTGAGAGGGTCTTGCATACCTTGAATTTGCACAGACAGCTCAGGTGGTATTTGGGTAAAACAAAGGCCATTCATAAGTCGGACAAGCTTTTTGTTTCCTTTCATCCCAGGACATTGGGTTTGGCTGTTTGTAAACAAACCATCTCCTCCTGGATTTCTAACGTCATTTCTTTTTGTTATTGTTTTCATGGTAAATGCCTGTCTACTTCCATTAGAGCTCATGCCTCTAGGGCCATTGCCTCTTCTGGTGCTTTCTTCAAGAGGTTGGATACCATTTCCATCTTTGTAGCTGACACTTGGTCTTCAGTGCATACCTTTACTAAGCATTATAAATTGGATATGGTTGCTAAGGCTAGAGCAGGTTTTGCTTAAACCATTCTCTATGGGTTTATTGAGGGCTCTTCCCAGCCGTTCACCTTCCAGTTCTTTTCTTGTGCTTTTATACTGTCCCTACTGTGAAGAATATTGCAACAGTGATACAGAAGAACATAATACAGTTGTGTAAAATCTTACCATAGCAGTAGATGTCCTCCCTATGCAAGAGCCCATTATGTATTTACCATTCCTACTAACTCCATGCCTGATTTGCAAAGTTCAAGAAAAGAAGAGAGAAACGTATTGTAATCATTATTTGTAGGCTCCTTCTAGCATGTCGAGGGATCAGTTGCTAGTGTCCTCTCTTGCTCAGCTGGTGAATCTGGGAATATTGAGGCAATGTTACAATTGTCTCATGTACACGGACAACCCTCTCCTTCTCCCACAAAACACAAATACATGCGAGAGATGCAACTACATAGCCAAACTGGAGGCTGAGCTCTCTCAACATAGGACTGGTAAGACCAGACAGGAGGAGAAGGTAACCACACACACCACAAACCCAGTCTCACATAGTACTATCACAACTTCAAATCATACACATAAATACACAAAGACATATTCGGAGGCTCTGATCAGAAATCTACCAAAACAGCAGAGGCCACCAAAGCAGACACCCAAACAACTGCCACCTCAGGACACAACACATGCAACACATAGACCACATAGTCAGTGTGCCAAACAGTCACAGCCCTTAAGGCCAAACACAATGCCAGACACACTCATCATTGGTGACTCCATAGTCAGACACACTGACGTCCCGCTCACCAGATTGAACAAGGAAAAGGTCACAGTAAGCTGTCTGTCGGGCGCTAGAATCCACCACATAACGCAAGCACTCAGGTCTCTCAACAGCAGGTACAAGTACGACTCTGTCATTGTCCACGCTGGTGTGAACGACCTGAGACGTACCTCCTTGGACTACATGAAAAGAGACATAGAGGAGCTCTCTGATTATGTAGCCCAGGCAGGTATGACCCTGACCTTGAGCAGTATCCTACCTTCACCAAGAATTATGCCACAATACAGTGATAAGATGATCAGCTTTAATAATTGGCTTAAATTCTGGTGTCATTCAAAGGGGATCCAATGTCTGTCTGCCTGGGATGACATGCTGGACAAGCCACGCTGCCGCAAGGGCGGCTTGCACCTGTCACCCCTAGGCTTCCGGATATTGGCAAAGGCTCTTGCCACCCCCATAGTGCCTTTTTTAGGCAAGGCTCAAATTCTAAACCTACCACCCTAGAACACAAAAAAGGAAAAAAACTAAGGGTAATGCTGCTTAATGCCAGAAGTCTCAACCTCAAGATGCACTTTTCGAGGCCCTTCTCAGTATGGAGAACATCGATGTCTGTGCTGTGACTGAAACCTGGTTCAAGGCTCCCGAGAGCACCCCGGCACTATCAGGCTTTACCTCATATCATGCATTGCGGCCCCAAAACCCGGACAACACCAAGAAAGGAGGGGGGTGTCTATATTCATCAAGAACACCCACACCTCAAGGTTGGTGGCAACGCACGATGCATCGGAGACCATCCAGGTGCAATTAACCATAGGCAAGACTGCTCTGCAATTTGTAGCATGTTACAGGCCACCCTCTCAAACTCAGGAACCTCACATAGCTTTCCTGAAAACACTGGAGGGGATAAATGCATCTCCAAACACCATCATACTAGGTGATTTCAACTACCCGAATATAGACTGGGATCACTACTCAAGCCCCAACACTCTAGCCCAAAGGTTCCTAGAGTTCATAAACTCAAATGCCATGGAACAACTAGTCACCATCCCCACAAGAGGAGATAACATACTAGATCTCATCATCACGAACATGGGGTCACAATGTTCAACACCGGAGGTATACCCTTCACTGGTGAGATCAGATCATAAACTAATCTCACTGGAAGTCCACATCCCGCCCCCACCTGAGATAAAAAAGACCACAGTGAAGAACTTCTCAAAAGCCAACTTCACGCTTCTAAAGGCTAGTGTGGTCTCTTAAGGCCCCCAAGACTGCGGAAACCATTACTCAAGCCGCTGAATCACTTACAAATGCCTTCTACCAGCACCTACAGGACTGCATGGATCAGGCAATTCCAAACAAAACAAAGACTCTTTGCACCAAAGGCAAGCGTCCAGTTTGGTGGACCCCAGCCATAAACAAGCTCTACAACAAAAGGAGGAAGCTACTACAAGATAGAGCAAAATCCTTAAAAGGGAAAACACCCTTGATCATTATAAGTAAAAAACTAAGATCTCTCGTAAAATCATCCAAGGCAAATTTTGAGAGAAAAGTCGCTAAGGACTCAAAGGACAATCATAAGGCCTTCTTTAGCTATGTTAGAAACCTAGGAGGAAACTCCCAGATATGCTCAGAATTAGTTCAAAATGATGTAAAAATTACTGAACCTACAGACATTGCCAACATACTGGCTGACAGGTTCAGTGCAAACTCTCCCCTCCCCAAAAGGTGAGATATCTATACCAGAGAATTATAGCCCACCAAATATCTCTAACGCTCAGGTGAGAACTGCTCTCTTCAAGGCTAAAAATACAGCATCCATGGGACCAGATGGTGTCCCCGGATGTGTGCTCTCTGAACTCAATGAGGAATTAAACCCGCAGTTAGGGCAGCTGTTTAATCTTAGCCTCACCTCAGGATACGTGCCTAAGGAGTGGCGTCACGGCAACTGTGGTCCCACTTCACAAAGGCGGTGCCTCCACCGACCCGGGAAATTACCGTCCCATCAGCTTGACAAGCTTGATCTGCAAAGCTATGGAGAGGATCATAATGGAACTCATAAATAAAGACATAGGAGACTTGCAGACTTTGGATCCGACCCAGTTTGGCTTTGTCAAGGGCAGATCATGCCTTTTAAACCTGGTTGACTTTTTCGAAACTGTCACCAAGGCCATTGATGAGGGAAAGGCAGTCCACACAGCCTACCTCGACCTGGCAAAGGCTTTCGACACAATACCCCACTCAGGTATCATTGAAAAACTCATCAGCTTAAATGTAAACCCATACGTCACAAGATGGGTTGCAAATTGGCTAAGTGACAGAACCCACAGGGTCAGAGTTGCTGGCGCCATGTCAGACTCAAAGCCTGTCACAAGTGGTGTCCCACAGGGCTCAGTCCTGGGCCCTCTCCTGTTCAGCATCTACTTTTCAGAAGTACAAGCAAACACAGGAGGATTATGGCTGACAAAATTTGCAGATGACTGCAAACTGGGCGCCATAGTTGAGAACACATCTGACACAGATATCCTTCAGAAGGGTCTTATAGAAACGGAAAACTGGTGCCAGAGCCATGGCCTAAAGTTAAACGCCAAAAAATGCATAGTCATACCCTTCGGGAAAAACAAGGTTACCCCTAGCTACCATATAGGCGGCAACCCACTAATCACTGAAGAGGTTATCGGGGATCTGGGTACCCAGGTTGACAGTAACCTTTCATTTGACACTCACGTCGCCAAAGTAGTTAGGAAGACCTTCTACATTGCCCACCTGATCATGAAGGGATTCACATCTAGATCAAGGGAAGTCATCGTCCCCCTGTACTCATCACTCATCAGTCCAATGATTGAGTACAATGCCCCATTCGGAATGTATCTGACACGACACCTGCAGCAACTGGAAAGGCCCCAAAAGTTCCTCACCAAAAGGATAAAGGGTCTCAAAAAATGTCCTATGCTGCCCGACTGAAGGAACTTCAGCTCTATTCAGTCGCTTACCGTCTGCTCAGAGGTGACCTGTGCCTGACATACAAGGCCATGTCAACCCAGAATTGATGAACATGCTTCACCTCAAAAATCTAGATCCTCAGAACTACAAGGCGGAGACCTAAACCTTGACACGGTTATTAATAGGACGTGCTGGAGGGACAGATTCATCACCCAGCGACTCCCTATGCTGTGGAACAAAATCCCGGTACATGTGAGGCAGAGCACCTCGCTGGCTTTGTTCAAGAGAAATCTTGACCAATGGATGGGAGATCGCAGATATACCTCAGGGATTATCTCAGTGTCACTGCTTGACAGAGGCACAGCAAAATAATGGGCATAGTATCCTCCAAACTAAAGGGGTGGCGAAAGCCACAAAACTCTGGGCTAGGCTTATAAATGCCCTTGGGCAGATAGCCTAGCATGAACCTATGAACCTATCCCTAGTTTTGAATGCAGCCCTTCCACTCATATTCCAGAGGTCATGTATGGCTGAGGGATAGCTAGCTCCATATCAATACATGGCACATGATGTAGATTTCCTAGATTTATTTGACTTGCCAGAATGGAGTTGAGGGAATGATTAAAACTGCTTGGAAAACTTTATTTAGGTTTATCCCTCCAAGTGAAACCATTTCTGGCAGAGAACTGTCCTGTACAGCCCCTGTTCAAATCAAATCTCAGGTGATTTTGATGCCCTCTGACATCTGTATTACACCTCAGTTATTTTATCAGGTTAGATATGTCAGCTGTTTGTGTTCATTTTGGCCTTGAAGGCAGGATTGTGGCCCAGTTTCTGTTGATTAGACAGTTCATTAAAGGAATTCTGTGTCTTACTATATTAACACAGTTTAGGGTTGCGGTGTGTTCTTTGGTAGTTGCCTTCACAAAGAAAATATTACTGCTTCTCCCAAAGTACAGATCTTGAGGTAACTCTGTACTACTGTTGGCCGTGGCTAAAACTGTACAGTAAAATTTTATATTTGTGAGTACTTCTGTTGTGTGCCCTCTCCCCAACAAAATTTAA